>NC_022013.1:80828284-80866758 GCF_000317375.1 Microtus ochrogaster
GATAGATAGATAGGCCAGTTTCCACAAAATGGAGTGATCAAAGGCATAAACTTCAGATTGAGGCTCACCTATCTTTCAGTCAGGACTCCTCCACTTGCTGGAATGTGACCCTAAATAAGTCATCTAGCATCCCTGAGTCTTGGTTGCCTGTAAGTCTGAAATAAGACCCTTCCTGGAGCAGAGGATTGATGTGTCATGAGGTTCCATCTTGTGAGCTGCCTCTACTGTCAGCAGCGATAGCTCTTGTCATTAAGTTATATATTCAACTGTGTCATAATCCTTCTTCTTCTCTATAGCCCTTTCGCTTCTGCAGCACCTTTACTTCTGTAGCTCATCTCCCAGAGCTATGACAGGCATCCTATGGACACTCACGTCCTCTACACCCTGCCTTATCAGGCTCACAGGTTGAAAGGAAAAGAGAGAGACAGTTCCATTCCATTCACAGTGCTGCTTGAGTTCCTGAAAACTCCAGCCTGACTTCTCAGACGTGGCCATGCAGACCCTTGTTCATAGCCTGCTGCTGACCTCAACCCCCTCCCTAGTCACACTGCAGGTGAGACAGAGCTCAGCTGCTCCATGAGGACACCATGTCTCAGGCCCATTCAAGCATGGCATTCAAAGCCAGCTGAAGGTACTCAGTTCAGACACTAGGTTGGCCCAGTCTCTTCTGTCACTCTTCTCCCAGATGCTCCACACATAAAGCTTAGCTTTTAGAATATGAACCCCAAGCAAGAAAATGTTCAGAACCTAGAAAGACATTCCGAAGCCCAGCCCATTCCTAAGCCTTCCGTGAACTGTTGAAAGGGGCAGGCTAGACCTTTTCTGAAACAGGACCAAGAGCAATAGTTCAGTCTTTCTGTAACTTTCACATGTCCTCCAACCTCCTTTTTCCACAGTAATTTTCTCCTGTGCTGGCTCTCTCCCACAGAGTGTACACAGGCCATGAATGAGGAAAGAGCCAGCCCTTGATCAGAAGAAATGGAAAGGCTCATCTGCTTCCCAGTCCCCACATTCACTGTGCTCCAGAATTAGCTGACTCTTCAGAGTTCTTTCAGGGGTCCAAGGGTGACTGTAGAAAGTCAGGGACCCAAAACAAAAGCAAAGTCCAGCACCAAAAAACAGTGTTTGAGTTGTTACTCCAAGCAATTAGCAGCATGAAAATTAACAAACACAGCACCTTAGATTAAGCTTCTCAGATACTTCCTAATGAGCTTTAGAGGACAACATGCTAAACACTAATTGATTGTTACTGTCATGCTTATGTGTGTTCATAATGAATTTACTTATTCATAGATAAAGTAAAGGGAGAACATTCTTCCATGAAGTGCTTTCTTGTTACATCTTATGTGCTAAATGTAGTAAGGTGGTTATTGTATGCTAAGTAAATATTTACCAGGAGTCAAAGTACTTATTGAGGATTGACTGTTATGGAGGAGATGGAGATCAGTGGCATGGTGTGTGTGTGTGTGTGTGTGTGTGTGTGTGTGTGTGTGTGTGTGTGTGCGCGCACGCGCGCGCAAGCGTGCGATATCCATTTCATGCAAGTTTTATTACATTGAAATGAAGTCAATGTTTAGTTACCTTCTTTCCTAGAGAAACTATTTAGATAAACATTGCTCTGTTAAACACAGGTAGGTCTTCCCACTGTGCCAGGATAATACAGGAGATTAATGAGGAGGGAATTTGCTTTCCTGACTCCCCACTCAGCAAGCTTAGCACAGACACTGCTCTTCGGATCTGAAATGGAGTCAGGAGGCAAGAAGGGGATTTCTTTCCTCCTTTCCTGGCCTCCTATTTGCTGAGACTAGTAGGACCCTCTCCTGCCTACCCCAGACCCAGTATTCCAGGCAAGGGCTCCTTCCCCAAAGTCTAATTTCCTCAATCCTACCCATCCCCTGCAACCCACCCTTTGTGTAAGGCATTGTGACTCAAGGGGCCAGTGTTTAAATGTTCTGTAACTTATCTCAGGAGCCAGGGAAATCACCAGGGGGTATTGATCTGACCTGCAGTGAAAGCACAGAACATCTTCCTCCAGCCCACCTGCCAGTGTGAGATGTGACTTCTAACCAAGGCCATGTCACCCACTAAGTATGTTCAGCTTTGATTAAGTGTTCCTTGGCACCTAATGGACTCAGCCACCACCACCTTTTTACCCATTTCCAGGAGTCTGCACTTCTGCCATTGTGCTGGGAGATGCTGTCTGGCTGCTCACATTATCTCACCAGATTATCTAGCCCCACTGAAAACTCACTGCAGGAAAGAGACTACAGCCGAATCAGCCAGTGTGACAAATAATCACTCACTTGTGCTCTTAGGGAGAGCTGCTATGTTGTTGGCTTGCTGCATAGCAAAAAACACCAACTAAGTACTGCCCCTCCATCATTTATTCCACCAATCCTAGAAATGATCCATGGTGAGACCCCGCACTAGATGCTCATGGGAATGGTAGTTGAATTAAGCTACGTGGTATATCAGAAGTACCCACAGCTTTTTATATATAATCACATCTAACCTCTCACTGTGCAGATGAGATGAAGCCCAGGCAGCCAGAGCTATACCAATGGTCACATGGGTACTAAACTGAACCATGGTCTAGCCCTAAAACAAGACAATGATCACTGCTTTGACAAGGGTCACTCGCTGCTGAGCAAATGAGTAGCGATTGTGGCCTTGTCAAGCCTCTCACTGGAAGGTGTGCTGTCTTCTCAGGATCGTCTGTGAGATGGGCCATGCCCCTCTGGGCGCTACATCTGGGCCTGTACGCCTGTGCATTGGGGAATGCAACGAAGAGTTCATGACAAATTCCCACCAGCAATACACTTTCGTGGTAAGTACTGGGACCAAGGCTGACCACAGCCAGCAAGGATACACATTTATTTGCTCCAGACTTCTAGAAAAATCTCATTTGCCCCTCCCAGCCAGGCAAACCTTGGCAACCAATAAAAGGAAATTTTTTGCCTCCCTGCTTAGAAGCCTGATTTCTGGGGTTAAATAGTCACATGTGACTTTAAGCAAACCAAAGAAAAACCAGAGACTTTGGAGTCCCAGAGTCCCAGAGAACCATAGTTCAGAGCTCTAAATGGGGCTTTCTTAGAAAAAGGATTCTAGATGGAAGACTGGGTTCCCTTTTGTTCCTCCAGTGTGACATTGTTGTCTAATTTCAGCCTAATGAGGATAGACTAATTAACTAATTTATATTTATTCATATGCTTTGGTTTTTGATGAGATATTTTAAGGGAAGAGTTAGAAGAGTCACTGTGATCTGGCAGAGACATACCTCTGTGTTCACGACCAGGAGAGGGAAAATAAAAGCTGACAGTTCTATGTGTCAGTATGGTTACACATACATATGCACCTCGACCAAAGACATTTCATTGTGTTCAAACAACAGGCAGTTTTTGTGCCAAGGCTTCCTGTGAGGCTGGCACTAAACTCATGCCAAATCAATAAATTGTTTCTGAGGCCCTGGAGTCTGCCTAGGTTCAATTCATCCTGAATCAATACATTGTGTTGGGACCCTTAAGTTCCTTTTCTAAATCTTACCAACCTTTCCACATTGAGTACTTCATTAAAAAGTGTTAAGGAGGCGAATTGGGTCAAATCAGCCTTGCTAAGAGTGTTGAAAAATCATTAAACCACAAAATTCTTTTCCCCTAAAAGTGTTTTACTACCTTGTCTAGAGCTTCTAGGCCCATGTTCTCATTTTGGCATCACTACCTTTTCCCTTGTACTTTTCTCTCTCAGATTGGCCTGTCTGCAGCCACTGTGCTTCATTTCCTTCCCTGGGGGGGGGGGGGCTTGAGGAGGCGGGGAGCAAAGAGAAAAGGGAGGGAGTTGTAAATATCACAACTGGGAAGGGCCCATCTTACCTTCCTCAATGGACAAGGGAGCAAACTGAAATTCAAAATAATCCCATGACCCACTTCAGGGCCATGGATAGTGAAGAGTTGGTACAGATTAGAATCCACTCACTAAGTTAAATTCACTTCCCAAGCTACGTGTGGTGCCCCGTGTCTTTGATCCCAGGCCTCAGGAGGCGAAGATAGGGGGGTCTCACTCAAAGTCAAGGCCAGCCTGAGCTATCTAACTAGCTATCTGGGGAGACTATCTAACAAGATAACAAAAACATAAACAAACAAACAGAAAACATTTTCCACACCACTGCCCACTAGGCAGAAGCAATTCTTTCTGGTTTAGGTCAACTCCTTGGTGTGTAATAAGCTAGAAAAAATTTTTAAGCTGTAGCTTAATGTACAACTTAGTGAGCATGCCAGCAAGTGATAGTCTCATCCACCAGTAAGGGTCAGAATGGCCATGTTTAACATTTACTGATGGTACCAGAAGTCCTCAGTGCTTAGGGCAGGACAAGAGGACATATATATGGACCATTTATAGAGGCTACAGTCTATCAGCTGCCAAACTTAAGCAAGAACATTTTACTCGGTCATATTGATTTTGTGCCAAAGAAATCAGGATAGGCTCTATATTAAGCAGCATTTTCAAATTGTTTTCAATTTTCAAACTAATTGATAAATTAGTCAGTGTCATGTCAGCTTCCCTTCAGTGTTGTGAGTATAAGACTCCCCAGGGAGTTAATTAATCCCAGTGTATGGCAGCCCTTCACCTTCCCTGAACAGACCTCCAGACAAAGCAGTGATGTTTGAAACTACAAAGAGCAGGAAAAGTACCTTAGCTTCCAGCATGATGATGATCCCTCTTACTGTTAGGTCTAGCCTTGGACCTAAGCTGTGGATGTTTCTCTTCTTTTCAAAGAACCCTTCTGTGCTGTCACTCAGCCCCATTCGGGGACCAGAGTCAGGAGGTACCAAGGTGACCATCACAGGCCATTACCTTGGTGCTGGGAGCAGTGTGGCAGTGTACCTGGGCAATCAGACCTGCAAATTCGATGGGTAAGTTAACCTTGAGAGATGATGTATTCTTGTTGGCTTGGCATGCCTTTTGCCTCCTTGTCATTGGTCCTTTCCTTGGCCCAAACAATGGCCCATACCAGCCATTGTTAGAAATGTATGCCACTTATCAGTTTATGTCCTATAGATCAGAGGCGTTGGTAACATCTATAGGGAACTGGAAGGAAGGGCTATCAGAAGAAATGAGGAAAGAGCCCAGTAGCTTCCCAGGCTGAGTTTCACTGTAGGGACTTGGGACTTATGGAGGTCACATGGTCTCAGCAAGTTAAAGACAAATTTGTCCTCAGGATGATCTCCTGAGCATTAACACAAACAAATGAAAAAAAAATCTAATATTGTCAGCCCATGAACCCATGAACCCATGAACCCATGAACCCATGAACCATAAAGATGTAGACTCCAGGAGGATTCTAAAGGAATCTATGGGTGAGGCCCCAGTTTGCCCAATGTTGACCACCTGAGAGTTTTTCACTATTAGCTCTGCAAGAGAAGGCCCCATGTGTTTATCATAATAGGGGGCTGGTATTACGTGACTATGTATTGACAACCTGACTAGAGTCTAGATTCTAGAAAAATCCAGAAAGAGTTCTCCAAAATCCAGCAGAGCCTTGTTTTGGCCCATGTTCTCTAAGTATTCCTTCTACTGTGCTCTCTTCTTAATCCAGCTAAGGTAAAAGGAAAGTACTGACGGACACCAGTGAAGGGTATTTCTGTATCACAGAAAATAAGAAAACAGCATAATGAGTCATGGGCCACACATGGGATAAGGAACATGCCTTTCAAGATAGCTCATGCCCATCTTTTTTTTTTCTTAACCCTTCTCTGTTTTCCCATCAGGAGGTCCATGAATGAGATTTTCTGTGTTTCACCCCCATCCTCCAATGGACTGGGACCGGTCCCTGTCTCCGTGAGTGTTGACAGAGCCCGGATAGATAGCAGTCTGCAGTTTGAATACATAGATGACCCTCGGGTCCAACGCATTGAGCCAGAGTGGAGCATCACTAGGTGCGTGAGATTGGAGAGGTACATCTGGAGGGATATGAGGTTGGCGGGACACATCCTCTGAAGGACAGTGAGGTTGGTGGAGTGTATCTGGAGGGAGGTGAGGTTAACAGGACTCACCCAGAGGGAGAAGAGGTTGCAAAGGCCTTACAGCCCAAGTATGGCTCATATCAGGTATTCCAATGGTTGAAGTTCACTGTACTAAACTTAAGGGGGTTTTACTTAACCTAGTTTCTGCTTGTTCCCAGTGGCCACACACCCCTAACTGTCACAGGCTTTAACTTGGATGTCATTCAGGAGCCAAAGATCCGAGTCAAGTTTAATGGCAAAGAATCTGTCAATGTGAGTAACCTTTGGTTTTCCATTCCCTGGCCTCAGGAACCATGCCTCTTTGCCCATGTCGTACAAGGCCAGGAGCTAGGAAAAAGGCATATGGATATACCTGATCGCTAGACAGGGAACTTGACTGAAGACCTGACTCTGTAGTTACAGTTCCAAACAACTGAGCCTCCAAGAAACTAATGGGATAGCAGTATAATTTCAGAAGATGGTATAGCAGGGGTCTAAAAGGGTTGGCTGCTGAGTTTGACAGAGCACAAAAGGGTAATGCTCACTTCAGTGAAAATGTTCACTTAAAGGCTAAATGAGAAACAGTATAGGAGATGGAAAGAAGTTCTTCATCCACATCTAGGAATTTCTGTATTGGAAGCAAGACTCTGCCATTTAAGAGCTATGTGGCTCTGATCAAGTCTTTAACTTCTGGGATCCTGTGCTCCTCACAGGTAAATGGCTGAAAGGCTTGCTTTCCAGTTTCAGAACAGGCCAGCCATAGAGTTAATGTTTTTACTTAATGTCAGCTACTGCAGACAGAGAATTCTGACCTGCTGGCAAGATGATCACAGCTTCTGCACTCCTCTGCATAGCTGCATAATACATTCATTTCAGCTATGGATTTCTGTGATTTTCCAAAAAGTTCTATTCTGATAAGAACAGAATGTCAGATAAGTTATTGAAAAGTTTCCAGTTTGTTCCTGCAGCACAGTCTTGCTCTTTTCAGCCATCATTTTGTAAACATTATTGTATTCATAATTATAGTACAGAACATGCTGTGATGACCATTATTATTACTATGAATTACTGCCATTACTCTGTGACCTTTGAGATACTGGTGAAGCCAAGATGGACATGCAAAATGTAAAATGATGTCTCTCCTCTTATCCCTAACACATGCCCAGCCTGCTGAATCTTCCTTGGAAAACAGAGGTGCACAAAATAACAGAATGCTAGGCTGGACCAAGAAATGTCTTGAGGATCATCAGGTTCCCACACCTTCCTTGCATAGCAGAGAGACTTAGGCCAGATGGGTAGATGACTTGCCTCCAGTCACAAGTGATTTGAGGAAAGTTCATGCTAGATTCCAGACTCTTCATAACTTGACCATGTGAGATGTTCATGGGACTGACTTCCCATCATGGTACAGATGCTCAGCAATTTTGGCTAGGTAAACACATGTTCCCTACATCCAAGTACAGAATCTTCATGGAAAGAGCCTGGACCCTGTCTATCTACTGATGGCTAAGTCTTCTCTGGGCTCCCAATCACTGCTGTTCTGTCAAGTTTCTGGAGCCCAGGGTGTTAGGAGTAAGAGCCTTGAACTCATACCTAAGGTACATAAACCCTCTGCTCTCAAAAAGTTAAATATGGTTCTTAAAATACAGATTTTGTTATCATTCCAACGTGACCAAACAGAATGCAACTCACAGATCAATTCTTAAGAGAAGGGAGCCCATGCCAAGGCAGAACACTGGTTCCTTCATGCAGAGACAGAAGAAAAAGCAAGCTCTAGCTCAGGCGCCCCAGGGCCAGAGGATTGATTGGTGTATCTCTGTTGCCTCTGAGACATGAGAGGCTGTTTCTGGCTGCTTGGTACAACCAGGACCAGCCATTTGGGATGTTTAGGGCATAAGGTTGTATGACATGAGGTGGTTTGGGTGAGGTCTGTCTCTGTTGTTTGTTTCTGCATACAAGGAATGCTGGCTGGTAGCAAGATTTTTGCTGTCTCAAGGAATTGGACAAGCTAGGGAAGAGTCCCTCTCCAGTTAGCAGAATCAATATAATAAGACACAAATATACACAAAATGAAATGTAAATATAGTATAGAGAGAATGCTATGATGTTGGCATGAGGCAGACAAGGGACTCCCAAAAGCTACAGCTCTCGTCCTCAAGGAGAAAATGAGCAAGAGCTTCCTTCTTACCTAACATCCTGCAAAAGTCACAGGCCCAGGTGTGGTCTCTCTCCCCTCCCTTTGGATTCATCTACATCTTAAGGACTATCTCCTCACTGCCACCATAGCTACACACAGTAGCTATGGAAATATGGAAATAGTGCAGTATTTCCAGGAACTAAAATATAGTTCCACCATCTGGAAAGCTGTAAGGCCCGAGGCCTACATAGTGACCTGCCTGGAAGTAATCAGGCTGTCAGGCCTGGATGGAAGGCAGTGTCCCTAGAATACAACCCCACAGCACTATGCCTCTGTTTACAAGATGAGGAAAGGAAATGCTTTGCCCTTCTGGTCCATTTGGGCCCCAGCCTAGCCTTACCCTACCTAGGGTTATCCTTTTCCTTGCGTTCCAATCTCCCAGTAGCAGTGAAAAAGGCTGGCACAAAGTCTCAAAATGCATAGGGATGTTGACAAGCAAAGTGTGATGAAGAAGGGCAGGCAACACACAGGGCTCTCTTGTTTAGAACTGATTTTCTAATTCACACGGGAGCCTCATTTGTGTCTATGGAAACCGAGCCGGTAAGGAGGAAGATGCCACAGCAATGGAGAATCACGCTGAGCCTGGAGTCTTCCTTGTAGAACTAGGAATTTGATTCTAACTCAACTGTACTTAATTAACAGCACCTGTCGCTTTTCCTGTGCCTCAGTGTCTCCAGCTACACCATGACATGGACATTAAGTTGGAAAGGGGCTGCTGAATTGTACAGTGAAAAGGACAGGAATGGAAACTGATCCCTAGCACAGCAGAGGAGTCACCGGGAAGCTGCTTTGTGAGGGAGAGCTAAGGTTTAGGTTTGAGGTTCTGACGTCACTTCTGCATATCAACTGATGTGGGATTCCCAGGAAAGGAAACCACTTACATTCAGCTCTTTACTGTGTTACTGTCAGCTGTTTCACACAGGGACCTGTTTCTCGTCCACATACACACACACACACACACACACACACACACACACACACACACACACACACACACACTGCTAAGCAGGATGTACTAGAGTTCTTATTAAAGGTGTCCTAAGCTGTTTCTATGACAGCCCAGCTCCCACAGTGAAACTGAGCTAACTGTGGTACATACAGAGTAAAAGTTGGAGGGCAAGCTGGGGCCTGCTTTCTTCCCTAAGCCTCTTTCGTGAGTCTATTCGTAGTTTCTTTGGTTGGCTGCTGTCTGAACCTCTGAACCAACCGCTGCTGGAGAGAATAACCCACTGCTAAGCAGGGCCAGCCCAGTAGAATTTGATAGCAGACCAGAGGTCTATCAAGAGACAAGGGATCACATGAGCTCAGTGTCCCTTCTAAGGTTCTACCCCAGTGCAGATGGATGAGAACATGGCTAGAGAAAAGACAGAAAGACCCTAAGATCTTAAGTGGTAGGCAGTCTCCTGTTTTCTTATCACTTTGTCCTGAAACATTATCAGAACACCACGCAAGGTACAACCTGCTCATCTCACCACTTCCTGCCCCACACCACACCACACCCCACACACCCATACGCACATCACACAGACATACACCACACCACACACCGACACACACCACACCACACACACCAACACACACCACACCATACACCGACACACACCACACACACCACACCACACCACACACCACATACCGACACACACCCTACCTCACACACCACACCACACACCGACACACCCCACACCCCACACAGCGCACCACACACTGACACACACCCCACACCACATACCAACACAAACCCCACGCCACACACCGACACACACCCCACACGTACCCCCTCACTGCAGCTGTCCTTTCCTTCAAACAGTTTCACATCCTCAACCCCAGACCTTTCCATTGCTGTGCTCTTCACCTGAAGCTTGTCCCCCCCGCACTGTCCCTCTCTGGCCAAGGGAAGCCTCCCATTCTTCAGATGAGGGAAATCTTTCATGAATGCTGCTTCAGGCCATGCGGACACACAGACTTCCCAGAGCATCTGGTTCTCCCCACCAGAGTGTTCCTCACGCATTCATGAATTTCACAGTATCTTGCCCTGTGCTGCCGCAGGCTCTCTGTGGACCAGCTTACAATGCTTGTTTAATTAATCTAGAGCTGTCCCTCGAGACTACTTCATCCTGTGCACCAGACTCTCAGCCCAGTGTCTGCCAGAAAACAGGTGCTCAAAACAGCGTCAGTGAATAAATGAGCAGAGTTAAAGGCATCCTCACCTCAGAGGGTAAGAGGAGATGATAGACCCACCTTCACCCACCAGGTGCTCAGAATGTGTCTTCCTGCCTCCTAGGTGTGTACAGTGGTAAACACAACCACGCTGACCTGTCTGGCACCTTCTCTGACCAGTGACTACCGTCCAGGCCTGGACACTGTGGAACGGCCAGATGAGTTTGGCTTTGTCTTTAACAATGTCCAGTCCTTACTCATCTATAATGACACCAAGTTCATCTATTATCCCAACCCAACTTTTGAACTGCTCAGCCCCACTGGAATCTTGGATCAGAAACCAGGCTCGCCCATCATCCTGAAGGTAGGAAACACTGAATGGAGGGGAGAAGCCTGGGTAGTGGTGGGAGAGAGAGCTGCAGGCCCTTCCCTCTTAAGGAGGCCAACTCTCCAGGTGGTAGCATCCAGGAATTTTGTTGTGCCCCACCTGCCCGTTAAGTCCCATGTGTCCTCCCCTCCATCTTTATTCATCCAGCGTTTTGTCCTCTTCCCTTCCTCTTCCCCAAACATCCCCCTCTGCCATTTTTTTTATCTCCATGGCTGGTTGAAGTCTCCCTTCAAAACCTAACATGCAAAGAGAGGGAGGAGAGATTATATGAGCAAAGGGGTCAAGATTATGATGGGGAAACCCACAGAGAAAGCTGACCTGAGCTAGTGGGAGCTCATTGACTCCAGACTCACAGCTGCAGAACCTGCATAGGACCTAACTAGACCCTCTAAATGTGGGTGACAGTTCTGTGGTTGATCTATGGGGCCACACTGGTAGTGGGGCCAGGATTTATCACTAGAGCCCATTTCCTATGGAGGGATACCTTGCCCAGTTGTGATACAGTGAGGAGGGGCTTTGTCCTGCCTCAGCTTGATATGACAGACTTGTATGGCTCTCCATGGAAGACCTTCTCCTTTCTGAGGAGTCTTTTATGGCTCTCCATGGAAGACCTTCCCCTTTCTGAGGAGTCTTTTATGGCTCCCCAGGGAAGACCTTCCCCTTTCTGAGGAGTCTTTTATGGCAGGGTGCAGATGGAGGAGGAACTCTGGTTGGTATGTTTAAAAAAAAAAAAAACCTTTTAAATAAAAAATTAAAAAGAAAACCTGACATGACGGCATTTATTGATTTTTACATTGCTGCCCCACTCTGGCTCCTTTATCTCTTTTTAAGTAGGCAATTAATTTCTGCTTGCATATGCCAATTCTCCTCACTAAGACACCTGTTTTTTTACAGGGCAAAAATCTCTGCCCTCCTGCCTCTGGAGGGGCCAAACTCAACTACACAGTGATGATTGGAGAGACGCCTTGTGCAGTCACTGTGTCTGAGACGCAGCTGCTCTGTGAACCTCCCAACCTTACTGGGCAGCACAAGGTTATGGTGAGTGAACCCTCTTCTGTCTCTTTCCTCTGCCCAGCCTTACCGTGCATGCACGAAGAAAGATTCCGTTTCTTCTCATCGCCTGACTCATGCCTTCCCACGTTTCCTCCTCTGCACACCCTACACTAAAATGGATAGCAGTTGGGAACATAAATAGAAAGACAGATCCCAGGGAATTGCTCAGTATCTAAATATGAACTGTGCTGTTGTAGTCTGTCCTGTCGTTCCTCACACCGTAATACTGTAGGCTATGATGGCATGCCAGGGCTCTACACCTGTGTGCATTATGTGTATCTGTGTGTACAATGCACAGGTTCACGTGGGTGGGATGGTGTTCTCACCTGGCTCGGTGAGTGTCATCTCCGACAGCTTGCTGACCCTGCCAGCCATCATCAGCATCGCGGCTGGCGGAAGCCTCCTCCTTATCATCGTCATCATTGTCCTCATCGCTTACAAGCGCAAGTCTAGGGAAAATGACCTCACGCTCAAACGCCTACAAATGCAGATGGACAACCTGGAGTCTAGGGTGGCCCTGGAGTGCAAGGAAGGTGAGTGCAAGTATATCCTCACTTCCTGGAGCCTTTCTTCTTCATTAATCTCATTACCCTTCTTACATATAAGACCCTGACTTTATTCCTATCCTTCTCCCATAAGCCTTATATTTCACTTTTTTCTAGGAGCTTCCCCTGTCCCTGGGGTTAGAGAAGACCTAGGGGGAGACTCATGAGTGAGGAAACAGGTCTATTGGCATTGCTCATTCTCCCTGCTTTACTCCAATCCAACCCACAATTTGGCCAGCTGGCTCCCCCTCAGGACTTGTATGCCATCACAGTGAGATTTTATCAGGCCTTACCATCTCTGACCAGATTCTTCAATTGCCAGTGTCTATCCCTTTACTAATATTCACAGAGGTACCTTTGCACTATATGGAAACCACAGCAAGGAAAGTAGGAGAACCCTACCTCAGTCCTGGCCCACCATCTCCTAGGATTTGTTTTCTATCACTGTTATAGACTAAATGCTCCAAAGGCCATGCTTGTTGGCAGCCTTGGGTGTGAATGTGTGTAGGAGTGGAGATTGTGTTTCCTCTCCTCTCCCACGCAGACACATCCACAGGGTGACATGTATACCTGGCATTCTCTCGGGTTGAGGACCTGGCAGGCTGACTGGGTAAACATCTCAGTTAGGAATCAAAACATTTTCCCTTTTGCTGCAAGTGGCTTTTCACAAGCAAGCAACTGTTGGACAATGGGGGAAAAATTGTGCTGGAAGAGATGGATCAGAACCCTCCCACCTTCCTCAAACCACAGCACAAAGCCTGAAGAATTACCTCTGACCTGGGAAGCCAGGGAGACACTTGGGAGCCCTTCATTGCCTGGAGTCACCTGTAGATTGAGCATTTGATAGCCAAGGCCTTCCAGGATTGCCATATCTCGGCTCATCTTCCTAGGACAGAGATCAATTTGCTATTCTGACCTTTGCCAAACTCCTGCTGCTCGCTCTCCCCTTGCTTCTGACACCTCCAAAGGACTGAAGTCATGATACTCTCTTCTCTACATTTTAACCACCTCTGCAAATACAGAAGTAAAAAACTACAAATAAGCATAGAAGACATAAAAATTGCCCCATCTCCTCATCACAGTATGTTACCCAGATTCCATTTACTATAATAAATCCTGGAGGTAATCACCTAGTAAGCAGAAAAGAGGAGGTCCAGGAGGTAGCACAGGCACATGCGTGAGGACCTGAAACTGATGCCTGTAACTCACATAAAAATATGCCAGGCATGTGGCATGTGTTTATAATTCCAGCACAGGGAAAGCAGAGACAGGAGGATCCATAGGACTCACTGGCCAGCCAGTTTAGCCTAAGTTGTGAACTCCACACTAATGAGAACATGTCTCAAAGGTGGTAGATTGTGTTTCTGAAGATGTCACATATCTATTCACCTGCATACATACACATATTTTTTAAAGTTATTTTGGCTCAGTTTGGAATTTTTCTATGTATTATTCAGTCCTGTTGTTACTAGGCCTGTGGTAAGGCTGCATACAGTAGATAAAGTGTGCAGCCAAGAGGGATATCCAGAGTCTCACAAATCCCCTTCCCTAACATCTCCCTCAGGTTCCACCTCTTTCAATTCCTACCACCTCTAGTGGCTCCAAGTTGGGGACCATGCCTTTGGGAGGTCCTTAAAATCCTGTAGTAAACAACTCACGGCAACAGTCCAGGACTCCTTTCTTATCACACCCCCTCTATCCTGCTGCCTTTGTACCCCAGTTTCCTTCCTCCTGCAGACAGGCTTTTCTCTCTGTCCTCTCCCCTGACTTGAGCATCTTCTGAGCTTCCCTGTCTTCACCCATTCTCACAGCTTTTGCGGAGCTTCAGACAGACATTAATGAGCTAACCAGCGACCTGGACCGGTCAGGAATCCCTTACCTGGACTACCGCACCTATGCCATGAGAGTTCTATTCCCAGGCATTGAGGACCACCCTGTTCTGCGGGAGCTGGAGGTACTGACACAGGCTAGGGGTTCCCAGCAAATCCAGGGGGCAGGAGTCGGATGATGAGGGGAAAGGACCAGGAGTTTTAACAGCATCACATCACAGCAGTAGGACCATCAGAGAGGGTCTCATGGTTCGTCATTTTCTGATTAAATGCCGAGTTAATTAAAAATTTACCAAATCAGCATGGATTTAAGAAGGCTTAAAAAATGACCTTGAACTTATTCATACATTTGTTTGTTTACTCAAGAGAATGAGTCAAGGCAGAGAAAATTGAGGGGAAATAAATAAGCAGGGGGAGTCTAAGTTGGGGGACGAAATGACTGCAGCCCTCGTGCAGAGGGTCTTACAGCAGGCATCATCACCATCAGGTCTTAGGGCCTGGGTAGACATCAGAGTCTGCCCCCTGAAGGTCCTCCTGCATACCCCAGGTACAGGGAAACGGACAGCAGCACGTGGAGAAAGCCCTGAAGCTCTTCGCCCAGCTCATCAACAACAAGGTTTTCCTGTTGACCTTCATTCGCACACTGGAGCTTCAGCGCAGCTTCTCCATGCGTGACCGCGGCAATGTGGCTTCTCTCATCATGACAGGCCTTCAGGGCCGCCTGGAATATGCCACAGACGTCCTCAAGCAGCTACTGTCTGACCTCATCGACAAGAACCTGGAGAACAAGAACCACCCCAAGCTGCTTCTCCGCAGGTCTGACCCGCAGCAGGGGAATGGCAGTTATAGACAGGACACCTTGTCAGATAGACCCTGGATGTCCTCACCCCCCCAGAAATAGCTTCTGTGCAGGGCTGCATGTGTCCTCCTTTCAACCCAGTATGGAAGGTGATCTTCTGCTGGTCCTGGGAAACCGGGCGGCTTCTAACCCAAGTGCATAGCCCTGTCTTGGGACTCAACAGGAATGCTTTTCCTATTTCTTGTCTCTATGACCTCACACCAGGGAAGCTGCCTTTTAAAAGTGGTTTGGTGCCGCGCACCGCGCCCCCCCCCGTGTCTGCACTCTGTGTGCTGGCACCCAGTTACCAAGCTTCGGGAAAGGGGCTGGAGGTTGAGTTTACAGACCCAGATGCAGACTGACACACACAGCTCCCAAATGCTGGTTCAGAAAGCCCATCTTTATTAACACCATGTAGACTTAAATACACTGCAGTTAGCGGTCAACAGGTGATCCTCTGATCCTCTAACTAGGCACAGCTTCCAACAACTTATATTAGAAGGCTCTAGGAGGGAAAAGCAACTGAAGGCCAGGACTCATTAATCCCAACAGTTTGGTTTCCTCATAAACAAGATAAGAGTAATACCTGTCTCTTAGTCTATGCCCCTCCCTTTGCTTCTCGAGCTGTGTGCCTCAGCATGGTAGCCACTGTTAACAAAAATGAAATGTACACTTCAATTTCTCCATCTTGCTGGACACATTCCCAGTGTCCAGACACCCTGTGTTTGGTGGCCACCATATTGGACAGCACAGGCAAACCATTTCCCATCATCATACTTAGATCTGATAGACATGCTGGGCTAGAGGTTGAGAGCAAGTTTGGGTCCCGGCTTCCTGGCTTGAAATTGCTAGCATATACCAACTGCTAAGTTGCCACTTTTCTGGCAGGGCACAGATTTTAGAGACCCTCTGTCTCCTGCACTCACCCTCAGTTGAAGTCATGGGGTGCCAGATCTAGGGCTCTGAGCCGCAAGGGTTGAATCTGTCACCTCCACTCACTTTTCCTGTACCTTTGCTCACAGGTCTTGGGTTTTCAGACCCCACATGGGTGGCTTTGTTTTATAAGCATTGAGCCCCCATCCTGCCATTCTGAGCATTGGAAGCTTTCATTAAGGACTGTTGTATTTAAATTAGAGCTAATCTCAAACACAATGCTGGGAGAGGGTGCTGGGAGGGCCCGGAGAGAAAGCTGCAATTTCTCCTGCCATTGTCACTCTCTACCAGCCCTGATTGCTAAGGGGTCCTGGCAAATGCCTGGGGTTTACTTCAGCCAGAGGGTATAATTTGCACCATGTGTGGGGAGTTAAAATACCCCTTGGCATCCCCATCAACAAGGTCTGTCACAGTGCTTTGGCTTTGTTTCTTCCCCAGTTCCCAGACCTGCAGCCTGGGGTGGGGGAGGGGGGGGAGGCAGTGCTTACAGAAACAGATCCCCCTGTTGGCTAAACTCTTAAGCATAGCTCTCTACCTGCAGACCTAGAGGGCACATGAACTACAGTACTAATCATTCTTATTTACCCAGTGTTTTACTGTGGAGCCAGATGTTACCTTTTGCATTTTCAATATGTTAACCCATTCAACTCTAACAATTGGAAGTGTGAATATCATAACTGTGTGCATGTAGTGATGGAGAAAATGAACTCAAAGAAGCCAGATGATTTGCCCAAGGTTATACAGCCAGTAAATAATATAGTCTGGGTTTAAACCGGTGGCAACCTGTGAGTATTTAGAGAGGAAGATACCAGGTGTGCACCATGGAGTATCTGAATATGCAGAAATCACAGTGGAGCAGACAGATTCCATTCATCACCATGAGACCAGAGGGAGCAGGAAACTGGCTGTGGGATAAGCATTTGCAACCCGCATCAGGTGTCACCAACAGTCTGTGGTACCACTGAGCAGCAAGGATGAAATGTCCTGACTTTCTAGAGTCTCAGAAAGTTGAATCCTGGGAAAAGACACCCCCCCCCCAACTTCCCACTAAGTATGGGAAAGAGCGCACTCCTGGCCAGTCCTGGCCAGTCCCATTTCCAGTTATTTCTGGTTTGGTTGGGTTGCCAGGGTCCAGTCTTAGCCCAGTGCTCTCTTACACACACAACAAGCCTAGATCACCACCAGACCCCTGTGTAAAGGCTGGTTCCCTACCCCTCTCCCTTCTCCAGGACTGAGTCTGTGGCTGAGAAGATGCTGACCAACTGGTTTGCTTTCCTTCTACACAAGTTCCTGAAGGTAAGAAGGAGGGAGTGAGCAGGGCCAGAGCCAACCACATACCCTGGCTTTAGAAACATGGGGACCTGCCCCTCAGAAGCAGGGATTCCTTGATGTGGCTGCTGTTAAGCAAAGCAGGCCTGGGGTTCTCTGCCCCGGCTGCAGAGGCAGCCAGGAAGGTTCAGGCAGGGTCTGAACTCTCTACTCCGATGCCTACAGGAATGTGCTGGGGAGCCACTCTTCATGCTGTACTGTGCCATCAAGCAGCAGATGGAGAAAGGCCCCATCGATGCTATCACTGGTGAGGCCCGCTACTCCCTGAGTGAGGACAAACTCATCCGGCAGCAGATCGAGTACAAGACCCTGGTGAGGAAGCCAAAAATGTCAGGTTCCAGCCCCAGTACCACCTGCAACTCTCCCTACTCTCTCTTCTAGCCCATCTAGCAAAAAGAGGCTTGGGGATCAATCTGGGGCAATTCAAAGGGCATATCGAGTATATGAAGGTCAAGGCAGACCTTTCCCTCATCTTAACTAAAAAAAAAAAAAAAGCTGTGTGTGCCTCAGTTTACCCTAGGTGATTTTAAGTGAGAAAGAGTTCACTCACCATTAGGGACTGCATACTTAGCAAGGAACGAAAGCAAGTGTGCTGGTCTCTAGTCTAAATGCTTTGAGGACATGTGAGGCCAGCCCTTGATGCCCATGGATCTATCTTGAACCTTCTCAAGTGCCTCATACCAAGTTGACCTTCCCCCAACCCATCTAGGAAGTAGATTCCCTCTTTCTTGAGAAAGGATTAACATCTTGACTTCAGGTCTCACAGTAGATGGCAGGAAGAAAGGGAAGAAACCAAGTCTCAGGACAGAGATTCCCTATTCTTCTTATAAGGAGAGGAAACCTTAGAAGAAGATTCTGAGGCCACAGCTTCTTCCCACCCTGTTTCCCAAATATGCCCAGCTCACCCTTGATTCTCTACTTACAGATCCTGAACTGCGTCAACCCTGACAATGAGAACAGCCCAGAGATCCCAGTGAAGGTGTTAAACTGTGACACCATTACCCAAGTCAAGGAGAAGATCCTTGATGCCGTATATAAGAACGTCCCCTACTCCCAGCGGCCAAGGGCTGTGGACATGGACCTGGGTAGGAACCCTGGCATTGGCATAGGAGGGCAAGAGCAGAACCTGGCTTCCCAGAGAGCTATCAGGCCATGAGATGGCAAGGGAAATGGGATGTGAAGTTCTGCCTTATACACAGCCCCCACTGAAACATAAGTAGGTCCTGGCCAGGTGACCAGGGAAGTACTTCTCTCCTAGGCTTTGTCCACTCAGATGTGAGTCTCTTACACATCAGCCTTGCCCTGCCCCTCTTGTAGCTCTACCACTGACATCAGCCAATGGAGACAAGGTTACTAGATCTCTAGAGGACAGATGGACAGGGTGTCCCTGACTGCCCTTGCCACTCTCACTGCTACCCATACCATCCTTTCCACCCAGAGTGGCGCCAAGGCCGGATTGCCAGAGTGGTGTTGCAGGATGAAGACATTACCACCAAGATAGAGGGTGACTGGAAGCGGCTTAACACGCTGATGCACTACCAGGTGAGGGCAGACTTCCCTGCGGCCTTCATCCCCAAGAGTATCCCCTTTTCTCTCTGTTAGAAGGCCTCCAAAGCCAACAAGGTACTTTCCTCTCTCCATTTTCTTCTTCTGTGGGTCTGGAACAGTGACGCTCTGCTGTGACTGCCCATTAGATGAGAAAACATGGGCCCCCACAATAAATCTAACTGCCTTGACATTTTTCTCCTGTGTGTTTCTGCAACTGTAGAGGGGACCACATAGTGCAAAGTCCTATACATGGACAGCTACAGAAAGGTGCCTTGTGCTCATTTGTCTGTCTTTTTACTAAAGCCATTGGTTCTCTGGCTTGTAGAATAGGACACAGACTTGTCTTCAGCCCCTAAGATTCACAGTAGCTGGAAACATTACTTACATGTTCTTTCTTTTTACCTGTATGGGGTACCTCAGCAGGTGTGTAGATTAGATTCAGCACAGAAATTGACAAGGCATATGTTTTTAATATTGGCAGACATGGATGAACAATCATAAGAATTCCAGTAGAAGAATATAAGCATCCACTCTACCCTGCTTTAATCCCATGGGAGCCACTCACAGCTTGGGAGTCTCTGTAAGATTAAGCACAGGTAGACAGCCTGGGATCTAGGGAAAGTACTGAGATAGGAGCTAGAAATGAGAGACACTGAGGAAAATTAAGCCAACTAGATGAAGTGCCTCAGGCTATAAGACCCATGGGACTCTTTGATTAATAATATCCTCCTATGTGCCTGGCTTACAAAGAGAGGCCTGTAGAGGGACTGACTGGCTAGGCTGAGCTAGCAATGACTAGCCACTGGGAGGCCCTGAAGCTGGCCAAGTGCCTCAAAGCACAGAAGAATCTGGGGGTGTTGTAGTAGGAGCGGCGGGCTGCGTCCCCGGCACACGGCCGCCCCCACGGCTAGCTTTACCCTGAAATAATTACACGGAAACTGTATTCTTTTAAACACTGCTTGGCCCATTTCTATCTAGCCTCTTCTAGGCTAACTCTCACACCTGGACTAGCCCATTTCTAATAATCTGCTGTAGCCCACCAGCTGGCTTACCAGGAATGATCTTAACCTGCGTCTGCCTGGAGTGGGAGAATCATGGCAACTCCCTGACTCAGCTTCTCTCTCCCAGCATTCTGTTCTGTTTACTCCTCCCACCTATGTTTTAACCTATGAGGGCCAAGCAGTTTCTTTATTGCTTAACCAATGAAATCAACAGATTGATATATGACACTCCCACATCATGGGGGCACTGGGGATACCCCAGAGCACTCCTCCCTGCACATCTTCCATGCTGCACCTGGATCTCAGCCCCAAGTGAGGGAAGTTGTGTAAACAAGAACTGGGGCTTTGAAGGCGTATTCCAGCCCAACACCCACTCTGGTGATGGCTTTCTATAATTTCTCTCATTCATTCTCAGGAGTTAACACCCTAAAGATTATTCCTGGGTTACCCATCCTGTGACTTTCAATAAGAATAGAATATTCCTTTCTTATTGTGCTCTTTTTACAGAACACTTCCAATTCTGTCATGTCATTTGTTGTCCATATATTCATTCATTCCTCAAATATTTACTGAGCTTTACTGAGTGCAAGGCACTTCCCACATTCTAGTTCTGAGTGACAGGGACAGCAGGGAATCTTCCTTCAAGAGATGATAAGGTTGGTGTTATTATTCAAAATGGCAGCATGAATATCAACACACGCTGAGTGATCACTGGGTAACAGGTACTTCACTTAGCCTGTATGTGTCTTAGTGTTTTAAATAATCACCACATCAGTGATTGCCAGATATGATTATTAGCCCAAGAGGCTAATGAGACAACCAAGTCCCAGAGAGGCTAAGGCATTTGACTGCTAAGTGGTAGCAGAGCTGGGGTCAGATCCAGCTAGGTATTCTGAGCTTGGGCTTATACCACCTATTGACTGAAAGAGAGAAACAAAACAAAACAAAATATAGGTGGGTAAGGAGACAGCATTAGAGAGAGTGAGAGACTGGGGGGGTGGACAGAGACAGAGAAAGTGGGAGAAAGACAGAAACACAGAGTGAGACAGAGAGATAAGAGAAAGGTATCATTAGCAACTACTCTTGGAACGGGTCACATTAGCCACCTTGTGACTTTCGCTGTAGACAGCAACAAATCATAAATAATGTCATCTGTCCTTGCTGGGAGTAGAAACTCCCACCTTTGCCAGGCTTTCAGAGGAGCATTTTTGGGTTGCAGGTGGCAAGAATTCTTGAGAGTCAGGGTTAATGCCTCTTACCTCTCCTCAACCATAGATTAGGTGCTGATAGTACAAATAGCTGGAAAATCCAGAACTTCTCCAACCAGGAGGTGAGCACTGGCACCTCCTGGGAATGATGGAGACCCAAGAGGCTTACCCACTCTGCCCTTTTACTACCCTTTCCTGGAGTCAAAGGTCTTTGGAGCCCCTGCAGAAGAAAATCATCTTAATTAACAAAGAGAGGGGTAAAAGACTGCCTGGGCTTCCGTAGATTTATAAGGAGGGTAAAATTAAACACCACTACTAAAGCTGGCTATCAGGGAATCTCGTTAGCGCTAATGTTCATTTATAGTTTGACTTCTCAACATTTAATTCTTTTTTGGTGAGAAAGAAGAACTGACAATTTAAGACCCAGAAAGATGGTTTTATGGCTGGCGAAGCTATAAATCAAACTTACAAAGTTCATAAAAATTGTTAAAATAAAAAATGGTTTAATAGGAATGTTTTATGGCCCATAACATTATTATAGCTGTTTTATTCCCTCTGTGTCAGGGGTTTAATTGGATCACCACAATTCTGGGGATTCTCCGTTTTTATTAGATGGAGGGCAATCTTAAATCAAGATGGCCCCAAATGTCTTCTCTATGGCTCCTCATTCATCAGCCCCCACCACCACCAACTGCTGGGTGCTGGGCCTGGCATCTTCTCAGAGGACAGGGCAATGTGCCATCTTTCTCCAAGATTCCCAAGGGCAGATGTCCTTTTGGTGAAACTTCAAGGTGGCCAACACATAATACAACACAGGCAAGGAGGAAATTGGAGCCAAAAGGAAAGATGGGGCTCAGACCAATATGGTTTGTAATAAAATCCCAAATTAGGAAATATAATGAGGAGAATGTGTGCTCTGGAGACATACAGGTCTGAAGAAAAACATCAGCTCCTCAGTATATTAATGTCAGGACCCTGAAGCAGTGACTTAGCCCACCCCTGCTTCCTTTCTTTCATCTGTAAAATGGAAATAGTCATCCATAACATGAGATGTTGGGAATCTGAGTCTAACCCTTCTGTCCAACAGAAATAGAACGCTAGTTATGCCTGTCGTTCTAAATTTTTCATTAGCTCCAATAAAAAAAGCAGAAACAGACTCTTGAAATGTTAACAATATACTTCATTTAATTCAGCTTAAAGAATTAGCCCAAATGCATAATCAATACAAGGCTTATTAATGACACCATTTATATTCCTTCATTCATACTAACTTTCTGAAACCGTGTGTGTGTGTGTGTGTGTGTGTGTGTGTGTGTGTGTGTGTGTGTGAATCTCAATTCAGATACCTAGTTGAGACTGGCTACATGTCAGGTGATCTGAGAACATAAAAAGCATTAATGGTTGTTGTAATGTTTCTGAACTTCTGCTAACCCCACACTCCCTAGAAGTACTTATCATCTCAAAACACCTGAATTCTCCCATGTCCTTTTGTGCCCTCCTTAGGTGTCAGACAGGTCAGTGGTGGCTCTGGTACCCAAGCAGACCTCCTCCTACAACATCCCTGCCTCTGCGAGCATCTCCCGGACATCCATTAGCAGATATGGTAAGGAGTTAGAATGTAATTGGGAAACTCAAGATCTAGGCTTCTGGGATACTCAGGGACTACCTGTTCCTGTCCTTATTAGGAAGCCCTTGTTGCTGCCATAGCTTCACACAAAGGTACTGGCTCATCTGCCCCTAGCTTTGAGGGCATGTGTCTCCTTTGAAAAGAGGTAGCAGGTAGCACTACAAGCCCTTTCTTTACTCTCTGTGCCAAGTAAGGAGTTGGAGTAGCCTAGTACAGGGATGTAGCCTGACTGGAAGTTCACCTATCTCACTTCATAACTGTGGTCCTGGTTGAATTAGCAATTGTAGCTCTTTTCTCGAAAGTGTCTTAGTTTGGTACACAGAACTGGTTATTCTTTCATTTCTGTTCCCAGTCTCCTCTCGGCAACATGACTCTTTCTTGTTTTGTCTGTTCTGGTTCCATGTACTTCAAAGGCACTAAACCACCCACCTGAAAAAGCTTTAGGGGTAAAGGCAGTGTACCAGAAGGGTTCAGAAAATATATTTCAAGGTCTCAAAAGAAGTGTCCATTAACTACAAAGAGGATCATTACAACTTGAGCCCTTATTATCTAGACTTTCTAGAGTGCCTGTGTGTATATATCTAGCTGACATTTTACTTCATTATTGTTCATTACTGGAAACATCAGAAGAGAAGCGACTCCCAAATCCTCATGGGTGTCTAAGCTCTTCAAATGTCTAAATCTTCTTTCTAGAAATAGATTGTAGGCTCCTCTGTCCAACCAAGGATCCCTAAAACTATTCATAAATTATGTAGTCCCAAGAGTCCTTTCAAAGTAAAGCATGTTTATTCTGAGAAGGTGCAGCAATTGGGAAGGATTCCTGAAGGAGGCTTTGGGCAGGAGGTTGGCCTTCCTCACGCTGGCATCCCCTACCCTCTTCCAGACTCTTCCTTCAGGTACACAGGCAGCCCAGACAGCCTCCGGTCCCGGGTACCCATGATCACTCCAGACCTGGAGAGTGGTGTCAAGGTGTGGCATCTGGTGAAGAACCATGACCATGGTGACCAGAAGGAGGGCGACCGGGGCAGCAAAATGGTATCTGAGATCTACTTGACCCGGCTCCTGGCCACCAAGGTAACTCCTACACTACCCAGGCCAAGCTATTCCCTATACTTTGGCACAAACACCCATGTTACAGGTACATCCTGCCCACTCTTCTGCTGGCCTCCACTATCTCTGCCTTTTTTTTTTTTATCTCTGCCTTTTATAAGTATTTTCTAATCCAGTGGGAGAGAAAGCAGAAAGGCCCAGTTGGACCAGCAATCTAAGAAAAGACTGTCCCTCCTGACCCAGAGCATCTCAGGCTAAAAGGAGATAAAGGCAGCATATTCTAGCTTTCCCAGGAGAGAGCAAACCAAGCCTTCAAGGATGTTTTACCTTAGAGATCAGACTGGATTCTAAGTGCTATCCCCTCTGATCCCACTGCAATGCTGCAGGGACTCTTAACAAAGCTCTCAGATTTATTCCCAGAATTGTCCAGAACAACTTTATCAGACTCATGTCTCCATTTTTGCTTTGTTAAATATGCCCAGGATATCAATAAGAGATAATCAAAAGACATCAAAAAAATCAGTAATTCTACTAGTACCCAGAGTGTGTCTGGACCTAGGTCCAGGCTTGTCACTGCCTCTAGAATCCATGAAGCCTGTAAATCGGGGCTGTACCTGGGTTCTCTTGAAGCTAAACTTGAAGCCTAAGCCCGTGACACTAACACCTTAAAGCTGTTCATTCTTCTTTCACACCTCATCCATCCTCCAACCCCCTACAGGGGTCAGATTCCATGACCCCCTGTAGACTCTGCTGCCAGCCTGGGCTCTCTCACTCACTCTAGGAAATCCCATTTCAGAGCACTTCCTATCCTCCCATTTAATGCCCTCAGCCCATTCCTTCAGGGCATGCTGCCACAGATTAAAAGAGAGATTCCTTCTATGGATTCCCAGACTTGTCAGCCCCTCCCAGCTTCACAATATCCCGTCCAGTACCTACCTCACCCCTGCTGCACCCCGGCCCCACCCCTGCCCCTCCATCTGCACACTGCATTTCAGACAAATTTCCAAGGTAGGATGGATCCAAGACACCATCTGGCGTGCGTTCTGCTGCCCTCTAGCACCCACCCACAATTTCACTGCCCCCCCTTTCTCCCACAGGGCACCCTGCAGAAATTTGTGGACGACTTGTTTGAGACCTTATTCAGCACTGTGCACCGGGGGAGCGCGCTCCCGCTAGCCATCAAGTACATGTTTGATTTCCTGGATGAGCAGGCAGACAGACACAGTATCCACGACACGGATGTGCGGCACACCTGGAAAAGCAACTGGTAACCCCAGGGGAGCTCAGTGGGGGTGCCACCTGGGGAGGCCCGGCACGCTGGGTGTTGGGACCAGCAGGGAATAGAGATGGGAGGTGGCTGAGTCTCAGCTGGGGCTGGGTGATCTGCAACACAGCACATGTAACACACACATGCACACACACTGCAGAGTCAACATTGTCACCAAGGCTGCCAAGTTTTTACCCAAGCAGCATAGCTCTCAGGAAGCAACAGAAAGAATGTCTTGAAGACATGATTCTCGTTTAAGACACTTCCACATCCAAATTAGTAGTGGGAGAAGCCTGATAGCCACTAGCATGAACCCCCTACCCCAGGTTTTGAGCCTGGAGCACAAACCGTGCTAAGGACTAGCTTATAGACCAGAAAGAGCTTGTCCTAGAGCCAGTTTCAAAAGGCTTCCTCTAGGACTGAGCACAAAGGGGAAGGCATTTGGATTGGGCAGGAAGCCCATGCAGCTGTCTAGAGTCAGCAATCCCCAGAAAACAGAGCCGACACAGATGGACTCAGGCTGTTATTTGGAAATCAAAAGTCCTAGCAACCAGCAAAATACTTTGAAAGAGCCAATGGGGCCTTGGAATAGACCTTCATTCTCTTGGTGTTGTGGCCACTGGATCCTCATGTGCACTCTTTGGTCACAGTAGAGTGACATAGAGAGGTTCCATGGCGGTAAGTAAAGAACATGCAGGAAGCTCTACAAGGCAGGTCCATGGCATCTCCTCAGCTTTGTAGCTCAGCACAGTATGGGGAATGGCAGTTTGGGGACAATCAGCTGAAGGTTATTCCTTTCTCTGTGCCTTCTGGCTAGGCTCAAGCAACAGTAATGTACCCTCCTCCCCCAACATGATAGTGTGATAAAGCTGAGTCACATGGCTCACACTTCACATAGCAAAGGTCCAAGCAAAAGAGCTTAGAAATGTCCAGCACTACCAGAGGAGGACAGGACAGAAGAACTGTGCCAATGCTGGCTGAGGTATCTCCTCCTAGGTTTCAAGAAATGATTGTAGGTTGAGGACAAGCAAAAATTACAGAGACTTGGGAGGAGACCAACACTGACATTCCCAACACCTAGCATTAGAAAGACTCTTGGAAAGTGTGGAGGTAGTGAAGTCAGCATAGTGTAAAGAAAAGAATAGGGAGACCCAAGGGCAGTATCTTAGGCTGGAAGTTCATGCCCATGACAGCATTCATGCCACACAGGCATCAGTCAAGGCTGGAACGTAGCTGGAAAAGGCAGACTTTGGAAAGAGCCAAAATAGTAGCTATAGAAGCTGTCCTGGTTTTGAAGGAGGGTAATGTGCTTACTGCCTTATGACCTCAGGAACAGCAAAGCCTATTGCTCTCTGCCTTTAGATTTCAGAGCCTCAGAAGCAATCTCCCAACTGCTGTTAGGTTCCTTTTGGGAAAAACTCAGGGCCACCATGAGCCATTCTCTCCTAGGATGCCCAAAACATTCCCTTCCCTCTGCCATGCCCAGATGCAGAAAGCCCTGGAGGGGACCCCTGAAAGAAATTCCCCCTTGAGAAACCTGTTTTCTGACCCAGCCTAGGAAGTGGCTCGGTAGCCCATTGGATCCAGAGGATAGGTCATGCTCCCACTGAGGCAGTGCTTGGGACTGCTTGCCCACTTCCACGTGAGACGCTCTAGGAGCTTGATGGCTTTGTCTGAAGCCCTGAGAAAATTGTGTTGCTCTCTGTGGTTGACCTTCCCTGGGAGCGCTCAGGCCTTGGAAAAAGTCTGTCAAGAAAAAGCAGAGCCCAGATACGCCCACCCCTCAGCTATTAGGGAGCAGAGCTAATGCCCTGGTATGACAAGACCAAAGTCTCTCTGTTTTCTTCTACTGCCAGGAACAGCATAAGCTGAGCAACCAGCCCCTGCTGGGCTAGTTCCTGAGTTCATTCCCTTCTCTTTTAGAACAGAACATCTGCCCTACCATTCAGAAGTAGGGAAAGAATATTAGTAAGGGGCAATGTCAAAGTATATCCTTCACGGTACTCTGCCTTTTCCCACAGCCTCCCTCTGCGTTTCTGGGTGAATGTCATCAAAAACCCCCAGTTCGTGTTTGACATCCACAAGGGCAGCATCACAGATGCTTGCCTCTCTGTGGTAGCCCAGACCTTCATGGACTCCTGTTCCACATCAGAGCACCGACTGGGCAAGGACTCACCTTCCAATAAGCTGCTCTATGCCAAGGATATCCCCAGTTACAAGAACTGGGTAGAAAGGTCAGTAGTTCTCCTAAGATACACACTTCAGAGGCATCTAAGACACCTCTGAAGACCAGGACTGTTCATGACCACTGAAGACCAGGACATCATTCCCTCTATATTGTGGGAAGGCTTTGTGTCCCGGGAAGTCTGATAGTTATCATCCTAATTAACATTTACTGAGCATGCAAGAATTACTGTGATAAGGATTTTGTATGTTGCTTCACTGAAATGTCCAAATAGACAGTTGTAAAATACCTGCTATAATAATCCCTGTTTTGCCAATGAGGGAATGCAGGCACAAAAGAAGCCCTGTTAACCAAGCCCAAGTTCACCAGCTAGCAGATAGAAGAGCTGAGATGTGAACACAAGGAATCATGCCAGGGTCTGGGCTTTTAACTGCTCAGAGCACAGTAGCTCTTAGCTGACTGGAGCATCCTGTAGAAACTTGGACTGCACTTTAAACTCCAACTTCAGCCTGAGGCAGAGGCCACACTAGAGAAGAGATGGAAAGCAGAAGCAGTGGGGACCCCTGGTTCTCCTGACCTGGGTCAGGGTAGGTATTGGTGGATTTGCTAAACCCGCATTATGGATCTGTCCTGTCCATGGCAGATACTATGCAGATATTGCCAAGCTCCCAGCCATTAGTGACCAAGATATGAATGCCTACCTCGCGGAGCAGTCCCGCCTGCACGCCACAGAGTTCAATATGCTGAGCGCCCTCAACGAGATCTACTCCTATGTCAGCAAGTACAGTGAAGAGGTAAGACAGGGTCTCAAAGTCAGAGACCAACTCACAGCTTGGTTGAGGCCTGAAACAACAACAGTGGGAGACACTTTAAAAATCACAATCCGTAGCCATAGTCATTGAGCCCCAAGTCATCATCTTTTCTTTACAAGACAACCCAACCTCTTCTGCTTCATTGAATTCCTCCCTGTACATTATCTTTACTCACTCAATTTTTATATAACTAATTTTATTCTTTTTTAATAATGAATAGAATTATCCATTTATACTTGGGCACATCCTGCCTGTCATTTTTCAGATAGACTGGTGGGCTTTGACCTGAACAAAAGTTAACCAGGAAGGAGACAAGCCATGCATTAGCACTGAAGCTAAAGAAAGAAGTAGCAAGATAATAGTAGCCCACACTTAAGTAGCTCTTATGTATGCTTTAAGAGCATTAGAACTCTATGTACACACATATATTCCTGCATGTGTCTGTAGATGTGTGTTCTGCATGATGATTTTGTGGCATGCCACCCACATAACAGTGGTTCCACCACCGTAAATGGAGCTGAAAAATTCCCATGTGACCTCAGAGCCATCCAAACCTCATAGCACATGTGAGCCTATGGCCACGCTGTGTAAAAGAATCTACCAAGCTATTGGTTATGCAGCTTACAAAACTAGGCACAGTCTGTGCTCTTAGAAGTAAGTAATTGTGTAGCTAGTGCATAAACTGTGTTTACTATGCTATGCTTTTATTGCTGTTTTAGAGCATGCTCCTGCTTATAAAAGCAGATCCACACATTGCATATATGTTCTCTTGTGCGTGATTCAGTGTCCTGCGTGTGTGTTCTCTGGGCTGATTCTTCCTGCCGACAGAATCATGTAAGGACTCTCTTCTCAGAAAGTGTCCTTATGGTTAAATAAACAACTGTGCATAGATCTCCTCATTTAATCATGGCAACTAGTTGACATTACAATCCTAAAGGCAGAATAGAAAGATAGAGGGATAGGTGCTGGGTTGATGACTCCAGAAAGTTGTGCCTTTGAAGCTGAGTCTTGAATCATCTGCCTTTGTTTTGCCCCCCAGCTCATCGGGGCACTAGAGCAGGATGAGCAGGCCCGGCGGCAGCGGCTAGCCTACAAGGTGGAGCATCTCATCAATGCCATGTCCATCGAGAGCTGAAAGGAGAACCTCCTGTTTCTGGAAGAGGGACCCATACAAGCAATCACACTGGTGTCTCCAAAGAGAAGATAGGACGAGAGAGGGGTATCAGGCCCCAGAGCTGGTTGCCCACTGAAAGCTCATGAGGGGAAAGGGAAAGGCTCCGCTCTCAGTGCCAGACGTGTTTCGTCATAGCCAGTTCCTTCCAGGACAGCAAACACCACCCATCACAGTGTGAGCTCAGGACAGCATGGGCAAGGAAGGTGCCCTTCAAGTGAGAGGCTTGAACCCGGTGGTTCCGCCTCTGTGACTGCTGCTTTGCATGAAAACTCATTTGATGTATATTGGGAAATAATGAGAACTTATTTAATTTTTTTAAGAAAAAGGGAAAAACAGAAATAAAACAAAACATAAAGCCTCCCTGTCCAACCCGTCCAACTTTTGTTTAATCTGATTTCTGTCCCCTTCTCAGCAACATCTCTCCCTCCTTTTGTAACATCTCTTTCACAACGTCAGAAAATGCCTGAGAGATGCTGAAAGAAACCTGTGTGGAAATGTTCTCCTCTCCCTTGAACTGAAAGAAAAAGGAGGAGAGGGAGGAAGGAGCCCAAGTTTGTGCTAAACGTTTGGCAAACAGGCCAGGAACGCCTGGATCCTACCACAGCCAGAAGCGCCTGGGAACTACAGGCCCTTGTGGTAATTGTGAACATTGATCATCTCCACCTGGCTAGCAGGCAACTGCGATCCATGCTGCACCCTGTGTATCCTCATCTCTTGAGAGGAGGAAGGTACCAACCGAGGACCCACAACCTGTGGGAACATCTTTTGTTGGTTTCATAAAATTCCAAACCTCCATGAATGAGAGTTGGTCTCTGGTACTTTTCCTTTTTGGTTTCCCTACAGTTGATATCAAAAATGGGAAAGGCCCACCTCTCCCAGACCAGCCACCTCCTCCCTGAGGACTCTGAGCAGAGCCCCATGTCAGCCTCTGTCATAAGACAGGCACACAGGGACTGTACAGACCAGGCCTTCTCAGTCTGAGCTGAATGGGGGACATGGGTGTTTGACTTTGGATTTCACTCAACCATCTACCAGTTTACGGCAATTAAAAAGAAAACTAACTCAAATACTGTTTACAGTAAGCAATACTTGAAGAGTATAGGTTTAAGAAGCAGCAGTATTTATTATTATACTTTCTTTTCTCTTGTGCCTGGAGAGGGGAGGCCAACCTTCACTCATATCCAGAAGCTCCTGACCATCTGGCACAGTGCATTTGCCTCGGTAGAAATGACTGTGGCATCCCATCATCCCTGCCATCTCTGTCTGACATGGACCCATGGATGTGAATGTGGATTGCTTCCTGTGAGGGCACCCGTCTGTCCCTCTGTCTCCTGATCCCGAATGCCATAGATGGCCAGATTTCCTGAGTATATCTTCCAAGCAGAGGCCAAGGCTCCATTCTCGGGCCCAGAGGCAAGATCTGTGGTAGCAGGACATTTCAGCTGGTTAGCCCAACTGGTTAGCCCTCAGGGAATTCAGTCCTCCTGCCTTGAGGTGATCCCAAGCAGCCAATTCCAACAGCTTTGCAAGTAGCACCTGTCTCAAGGTAGAAGGACAAGAGGAAGGCCAAGGGTTGGCACGGGGAAAAGCCGAAGAGCTGTCCCATTCTTGCCTTGTGCTTTTTGAGAGGTAAGCAATGCCAGGTTATAGGGCTGGGAAATGAGCCAGCTACCCTGAGAGAGAACAGACCAGGGTTATTTCCTTCACAATTAACCCAGGCCTCAACTTAGACCTCCAGTTAACTCCAGTTTCTGAGATTCTGCTGACCAGATGTGACTCCCAGCACAGGGCAGGGAAGGAAGACAAGAAGGTGGCTTCCAGTTCATGTATATGTCTTCGAATGGCTGTCTCACGCATAGCAGATGCTGTCTGGGCTGTTCAGCTTGTTTCTTGTCTGAATATATCAGACAAGGAAGAGAGAAAAGCATTCAGCAAAATACTCAGGAAATTTGCTGATTTTATGATGATTCACAACCAGCCATGCCAAGGCCACTTTGCTTTTGATAATCTACTCATGTTAAAAGTTTTTCAGGGTCATATTAATAGCCTGGAAAAAATACTAGTGACTGGCCTTCCACACTAAGCCAAAGTGTTTGCTCTTCACAGCACCCAAAGTTTATCATCTTAGAGCCTGTAATTTATGAAAATGAAAGAAGTGATGTCGTCAAAACAAGAATATGAACAGAAGACTGCACTGCCCAGGACAAACTCCAGCCCACCTTGTTTTCCATTCCAGTTTTGTTGAAGGCTTCCTGAGCAGCTGCTACTGCTCAGGCCGATGTCCAGAGTGCTATTTCATCAAGAAGTAAAAAAACCAAAATGTTTGACATCTCTTTTCAGTAGCACCCAAACCTTCCTCCGTGTGCCTACCTGGAATCTCCCAGCAGCCATTTATGGTACCCGCTCTCTGCCTCTGGTGTGCTTCACTGAAGATGTTTGGAGAGAATGGGGAGAATGATGGAGAGAGAGAGCAAATCAAAGAGTGCAGATGCAGGGAGCAGGGCCAGCCACGAAAGGTGGTTCAACCACTTTACTAAAGATTCCATGAGTTAAACAACTTGGGCTGAGAAGAGATGCGGCCAAAGGGCCTGGTTAAGGGAAAGTTAAGAAGGAAAATTCAGCTGCAGACAGGCCTGCCAAGAGGGTGAGTGGTTGCAGAGTCTTGTTTCCATCCTAGCTTTTACCTGTCCTTCTGTTGGCTCTTTACTTTGGCTCATGAGTAACTGACAGAGTCTACTCCCTAGGGAATGGAGAGGAGAGGGGATTTGCTTGGTCACTCTTCTTGCTACTATACAACCTGAGGATATTTTGGCCTTTTGTTTAAAAAGAAAAAAAATATATTAAAGCTACAACCCTTCCCCACAAGAAGCCATTTATCTTTAGGGGAGGCACGAAGTCTCTCTCAAGCCTGCCTAGCTTTACTTTATCTCATTGATCAACACAAAAGCCAATTCTCTAGGAAAGGAACAGGACTGTAGAGGTCTTGGCAAGACAGAATTCTAGAGAACTGAATGGAGAAGTCCTGGCACTACCTCCTGCCTTCCGTGTGGGTCAGGCACTCCTGTGTCTGATGTTCTACCTCTTTCTGTGGTTTGACTCTCAAAACCACTTCTGATCCCCCTCCCTTTTACAGAGTGCAACCATTCAAGTCATGGGCACCCTGTGATCTCACAGAAGGAGGGAACTGTGTCCTGTGTTCATTCATTTGGAGACAGTTCATAAGTAGTAATCATCGGCCAGGTTCTAGAGGTTCTGGAAAGGAGGGTGAATAAAACCAAAAAGGTCCTTCTTCCAGCAAATTCATCTTCTCCACGCTGCTAGTTCTGCCACCAGTACAGCAGGATTGTTCCTCCCACCTGCCACAGAAGAAAGCGCCAGGTGCATAGAAAATGAGGTGCTGTGAAGGAAAAAGACTAACCCACCCAGACACCTTACCTCATGCTGGGTTCAGGCCCCCTAGCAGTGAGATCTGCTCTCGATTCTACCAGGTCTTTAGTCAACACAACTCTGTTGCTTAAGCTCCTGTCCTTTCAGATCCATCAAAATGAGGGTAAAAATTAGTAGTTCAGGCCCCTGGTCCTCCTGATTGTGAGACAGAAACTATGGTGGTTGTGCAAGTAGTCGTCTGCTACAAGCAGAGAAGTCTAGAAGCTCCTAGCTGCCCGGTTTACAGATACTGCACAACTACCACATCTGAAATCTCACGTGCTGCCTGGTAATACTAAGCCAGCAGTTACTCTAAAAAGGGTTTCAACCGCATTGCGTCATTACTAAGAGTCCTGCAGCCTGGACACAGGCAGGGGAGAATTGAGACACAGAGGGCTGTGAACCTGAGGGAATGTAAAGTGGCTTCAGGGAGTCAGGGCATGGGGAAGTTCTTACGATGGGAGGGGGCCTGGGAGAAGATGGCCAGGTCCTCCTGATGCCTTGTCTCAGGAGAGTTCCTGGAGAAGACAATGGCATCATATTCATAACTCCACATCTCCTTTTCTTCTATCTTTTCTGCTCGTTCCCTAGAGTGAAGATTTAGCATCTGATGCCCAGTGATGCTTATAATGAAGGGTAAAGTTTCTTTTGGCACTTTCTAACTAACCCAGGGAATGTCCTGAGAGGTGATCAAGGCCAGTGCCTGTCAGACAGGCCTCAACCCAATAAGGAAACTAGAGATCCTCCTGCCTTCACAGACCATCTCCCCAGACTGAGCTGCCTCCTCCCCGCCTCCTTTCTGCCTAGGGCCCCAGTGAAGGAAGTGAGAAGCTTCTTCTAGAACTCAGTCAGCGTCATTTTGGTATCCAAGCATAAGGAAGTGCGGTCCCCCCAAACAGGACCAACATTCCTGAATGTATGGGAGAGAAAGGGACGAGCTCTTTGTACAGGCACATGAAGGCCTTGAGCCCAGCTGCCTCTCCTCATCCCCTCCTACTCAGACCCCTCCCCATGACACACTGGAATCTGTATTATATCTATTTTTAAGAAAGTACAATGCTGGTTGTCTGGTTTTGTTGTTTTTACAGGTGTTACAAAATAATAATAAAATGAAGTATTTAAAATGTTCCAATAAAGCGGGGTTTTGTTATCTAATATATTATCATGTACCTATTGTAAATATGAAACTCCTATTTTGCAAGCCAAGGACACAATTTGTACTGTTGTTATATATAAATAAAGATTACTGGATTAAAAAACAAATCTCCTTAAATCTTCAAATAAACAGTTTTTTTGGCCACACAGGTACAGAACAACTTTGGGACTATATAAGAGGCAGATATTCAGAAAGATCAAATGACTTGTTTTAAATTCATCTGAGAAAACTCCATGGAGCCAAAGTTTATGTCTAGCCGCCTTTACCATAGGCTTAGATGCAGGCTGCGCCATCACACCAGTGGGTGAACACTGCCCCCTAGTGCCAGGACCTCAGAAAACAGCTTGCTCTGGGGAAGCTGGGCTGTGGCAGGCTTCAGGGGCTGAGTCTCTTCCAGAGTTCTGAAAACAGATTCCCTAGGAGCCCTTCCTAAAAGGACACTTCCTTGTGGATTAAGTGCTAGGGTGAAATGAGAGTGAGAGAAGCTGGGATGATTCTGAGAGAGACTTTTAGGGCTTTCAGCTAGGCACTGAGAAAGGTAGCGACCTTCATTTTTGCTTCAGAAATTAAAAGTGAACAAAGTGGAAGATACTGGATGGCTGGTGTTTTAAGACCCAGCCCAGGGAAGGAATATGGAGATAGCCCTTGATTGGGGGATTGGACTAGAGAAAAGAGAGCTCAGAAGCAGGAGAACCTCCACTGTTAGGGGATGAGGCTGAGGGGAAGAAATCTTTGGATGTCCCCTCCCTTCTTTCTACTCTTAATTTCATGTTTTTGTCCTGCAATCTAATGGTGTTTGACATTTCCCCCCTCTTACTAGTAAGACACGTTAAATGAGAACAACTCAAGAACCTGTCCCAACCAAGTGTACACAGAAGTTTTTAGCCCTTCTCATTAGACAACAGGACCAGGAGAATTTTCTGTGATCAGAGTATTCCTGGACTTCTAACTTCAGTCTAGTAGGGACAACCAATATACACAAAGGAACTTGGTACTCATGAAACAGAATTTTGGAAATAGAGCATGTTAGATATAGATAATCTTACATAATTATGTATGCATGTATGTGTGCACATATAGTATATGCTAGAGTTGTCGAAAAGTAAGACAGTCAAAGGAAGAAAATGAGACAGGATTTTATCATGTGGCCCAGTCTGGTCTGGAAGTCATGATTCTTCTGCCTAGAATTCCTGACTACTTGGATTACAGGTATATACCACCACAACAGGTTCAAAGAAATAATTCTTGAGATTTTCCATCCAGTACTCAGCAACCCCTAATACTTTCGTATATTTGTATCCTCTGTACCTTCATCTCTCGTTCCCTTCTCCATCTCTTCCAGAGTGGAGGAGAGTACAGTGCCAGGGCCTGGGTGGAAATAATGCACCGTGTTCAACAGTGCAGTTTGTCTGGGGAGCATATTCCCATTTTGCTAACATTGAGTTATCTTCTGCTTCTTTCTGGGATGCAAACGCAGAACAAAGTTTCTCTGCTCCACCATGGCTGTGAAGATGTGGCTATTTCTCTACAAAAGCACTAGTAAGGCCCTGGTAAGCTAACACTCGGTCAGATGAGGCAAGTAAGTAGCACTAGCTTCTGTTACTGCCTGACCACAGCCTGGCTTTGCATTTCAATGAATGGACCTCACGTTCAGCTGTGGTTGTAGTTTTCCCAGAGTGACTATAATGTGTCCGGAGCTGGTGGGCTGCCATGAAGGCAGATTGTCCAGCTGCCAGGTATAAGGCGGTTGCTATAAAAGGCTTCCTGCTGACAAGTTTTAATAATTCACATTCAGCACCAAAAGGGTGTTTGCAATGAAGATTGTGGAAAGCAATCATAAAGAAACGGCAATCCTAAAGCATTTACATTACTTAGTATTTAACAATACTTCACAGTGTTAACGCCAGCCCCAGAGCCCCAAGATGACACAGATCCTCCTCACTTGTCTCAAAAGCATCTCAAAATGATATGAAAAATGCAAAGTAAGCAGACAAATACGCAAAAACAAGCAGGAAAGGTCAGAACTGGGGTGCCTCAACCCCTAACCCAGGTTCTGTCTTCTTCAAAGGAAGAGTCTGCGAACAACTGTTTGTGCTGTTCTACTTCCCATGTCCCCCAAACCCAAATCTTCTCTTAAATCTAATTTTCTTCCTTGGCATCTACAGCTTTGTGAGTATTATAGAAGACAGATACAAAGAAGATAGAAGACACAACCAACCACAATATCAAAAAACTCTGTGGAGTAAATTCATGAGGAGAGAGCTACAATTTCTAGGCTGAATTCTTTTCCTGAAGTCAGTCTTTTTTTTCAAGTGTCCAGTTTAATGACTTAAATTATATATGCAATTTTCAATTTTCTGAGTACTTCACTTACTGTGTATCAACAATTCTAGATTATCAGGGGAGTGCCTCCTTGAGATATTACGATACACCATGGACTTTAAATGTAATAAAAAGGTTGCCAAAAATGCCTCTATTCTTTGGACAGATCTGGCCATTTTTAAAAACTGTATTATTAAAAATTAAGTGGGATCCATGAGATGACTCAGCGGATAAAAAAAAAAGCACTTGCCACACAAGCCTCTGTCTTCTGATCTCCATGTGTGTATCTTGCCACACACATGTGTATTTACACACATCATACACATACACACTGCCAGCAGTGGAAATAATAACATAACAATAGAATAATTTAAAGGGAAATAGTCTCTCTCTCCCAGCCGCCTCCCCCCCCCCCCAGACCAGATCCTTTGCTTTTGGTCTGCTCATACCCACTCAATACAACTCTCAATATGACTTTCATTTAAACTATGGATTGTTACCCTTTTTAGATGTCATGTAAAGCCCATTAAAAATCTGAGGAGAGTTATGTTAATAAATAAATCTCTCTGAATACAAAGTAATTTCAAGTGAAGGAAAGGAAGCTTTAGTGTAAGCAGCTCACAGTGATTACCTGAGCAGAAGTGTGGCTGTGTGCACACAATTTATTGACCAAAATGATAGATAAACTTAGATTATAATCAGTAGTATTCAATAAATGAGGGTTTTTTTTTTTAAATTCTGGCTTGTCATCTTAGCCACTGTCTTGGACAGAAGTAACCAACTCTACAGGATTCTTTATTACACAATGTGTTTTTCCTCTCCCTTATTCCAGCCAGGCCTTTCCTTCTTTTTTCCACCATTATTACATGCAAGAACTCTCCCAACACACACTCAGCTGTGGCACTCATCGGTATAGACAGATGTACAGTTGTCAGGAAAGAAGAAGAGGTGGAAGACAGTGTTTCCACCCCAACAAGGACTGTTGACTTCACTTGTCTGGGTGGTGAAATGACCTAGGTTGTGGTTCAGGTGAACAGCCTCAAATATCTAAACCTGACTTCACCAGATTCTACACCAAGGAGTGCTGGGGTCAAAATCCTCAACATTCACTTGAGGTGATAAATCCACAGTCAGATGAATCTGTGGAGAAGGGACATGCCCAGGGCTCTAATCACATGTGGCATAGAGGTTTGGAATTCAGATAATGGAGTTGAGACATGGACTCTGCCATGTAGGTGCTAGGTAGTAGTCTGTACGTTTCCTACTCCCTATGAGGAGATTTTGTTATTAAATGCAATCAGTATTAACTCAAGTAGCAACAGTAAAAATTAGAGGTGATGTACATAATATCCTACGGCAGGCCTGGCACCAAGCAAGCACTTAAGAAAAAGAGAGGTCTTTAGTTCCTAATTGTTACCCTACATCACCCTTGAAATACTTGGCCTCACATTCTTCCCTGGGGGAACATGTACTTAGTGTTCTCTCACAGAAGCATATCTGGCTGAACTGAGCTAGGGAAGGGCAAGAGCCAGCCGAAGAACGTTCTGAACACAAATCTGGGAACCTGGCATTAACTGCTGGTCAGTTCCCTGGGTCATTAAAAGCATCTGACTGTAAGCGAGGAGTCCTGACACATGCTTACAGTCCCAGCACTCTGAAGATGAAGGCAGGAGAACTCTGAGTTAGAAGGCAGCATGGGTTACATATTTACACCCCTGACACACGCAATAGTTTCTAAGACTCAAAGTCAGCAGATCACAGAGTTACTTGCACACCAATGCCTTAATGTTTACTATAACACTATTTACAATAACTAAGTTACAGAACCAACCTAGGAGTTCAAACACAGAATAGATAATACTTTTTTTTTTAAAAAGTGACCTATAGATAATAGAAAAATTTTCAGCCATAATTAGCAAAATTATGTCATTTGCCAGAAAACGGATGTGACTGGAGACACTCATATTTAATGAATCTAACTAGTCTAAGAAAGATGAATATTACATATTTTCTCTTTCATGGTTCCAAGATTTTATATAGTTACATAGAATTATTCATACATGTATCACATGAAAGTTGAATAGAAACAGTATTAGGAATAAAAATAACCAACGGGGGAGAATGGAGAGAAAAGGAAAGGCAAAAATGTATGAGGAATATTGTGGTGATATTTTGTTTGTGCTTTAACAAATAAAGAAGCTTGCCTGATGATCAGAGTGTGGAGCTACCCACAAGTTAGATTCCAGGCAGTAGTGGCTCACACCTTTAATCCTAGCACTCAGGAGGCAGAGGTAGATGGATCTCTTATTAGTTCAAAGCTACCTTGGGCTACACTAGATCAATCCATTCTAAAAGAGAATCAGAGCCAGGTGGTGGTGGCTCACACCTTTAATCCCAGCACTAGGGAGGTGGAGACAGGAAAAGATA
>NC_022013.1:80866858-80926649 GCF_000317375.1 Microtus ochrogaster
ACAGGAGTCATAGAGACAGGATACCTCATTCGATCTGAGAGGGTAGGACTGGCTGCTCTGCTTCTCTGATCTTTCGGCTTTCACTCCCTAATATCTGACTCTGGGTTTTTATTATTAAGACCAATTAGAATTCACACCACAGGATATGCTTAAAGTACAATATATATCCATATAATAGAAAACTAAATAAATAAATTAAATTAAGGTATTTTTAAAAAATAATAAAGCTTTAGACCACAATGCTGACTGCATTCAGCAAACGAGTCCTGTTTGGAGAGGAAGCAGGAAGTAACTCCAGAAGCCATCAAGATAGGATGGCCATACCCGTGCTGAGGACCAGGCAATATCAAGTAGTGTGGGTTAGACAAAATTGTACACATTAGTGGGACTAAACAGATTAAAATAGATTCAGACACATATATGAGCAGATTCCAACATACATGTAGAAGAAGCACTGGTTGTGTGATTTTACTGTTCCACTGGTCTGGGAGTCTATTTTTATCCTAATACATGCCATTTTTTTTTCTTGAGAAACTGGGAAGAAGATGCAGTTTGAAAAATAATCAGATTTGACTCTCACCTCATGGTGTTCACTAAAATTTCATTTTAAATCAGAGTGAACCTACAAAAATAACAACACCTAAAGAAAACACCCAAAACTGTAATCTGCCTTCTCAGAATTGTAAGACTGGATCAAACTAACATGCAGTGGCTTCAGGCTGTAAGACATATACTGAAACCACTCCCTTTCCAGACCCCCACGTGGAGCTGTCTCCCACCCCAACGGGGATCTAGGTAAGATAATCCTTAAATACACTTGGAAAACATACCATCAGCAGTAGCTTCTTTCCCCTTAAAAACAAAGTAATTGTAAGAAGTATTTCTTCTAAGACATAAAAATATTACATTTCATATATAAACATGTATGTTGTCTTTTAAAACACACAAAAATATAAAGGTACAATAATAAAAGTCTTTTTGTAGTTGAAGAATCAATTGAACATAATAAAATAGCTCAGAATAGTCTACTTCATGTTAAAAAATTATCATGTGATAAAGGAGGCATCCAAGACAATAATAAACAATGCTAAGATGAATAAGCAGCTATTCCAGGGGGAAGTCAGATTAAATCCTCAGTAATGTGAAACAAAAGAGAATTCAGCTGAATTAAAGAATTAAAAGTTTAAAAAATGAAGCCATAAAATACGTAGATTACAATAAAAATTTTCACATCTATCTTAGCATGGAGATGATATTTCTAAGCTGCAAAGCAATTGGAGAAATCACAAAGAAAAAATGATATGTTTGGCTGCATAAAAATTTGGAACTATCTCCATAAAATAACATCCTAGAAAGTAAAAATAAACAGTAAAATCAACTTGAGACAATGTTTGCGACAAAAACATCAAAAAAGTAATAGTCTTAAAATAAGAAATAGCATTTTTGAATATAAAAAACCTACTAACACCCTCAAATATGCAAAGAACAAGAATAGGCTATTGGAATAAATACAAATGATGGTTTATTACAAAGCAATGTTTAAATGTTTGAGTGAAATCAGTATATGTGGGAAAAAACACAATAATGAAATATAATTTTGCCCTTTCAAATAATAAACATTGGAAATGTCAACACCGAGCCATGATGAGGGAGAAACAGGCTCTCACATAGCTCTACCTTCATAATTATTTGCACTGTTCCTGGGGTGTAACAGTGCAGAATGCCCCATCTTCCTTGTTGAAACCATACTACTTCAGTTCAGAGCAGGTGAAAATAAGGATAATGAGAGATGTGGTTTTTTTCTAAGTAGTAAGTAAAAACAAATTACGTATCTGCCAGTATGGAAAGTTAAGTAAATTATAGCATATTTACAAACGGGATATTCTTTTTTGAAATTTCAGACCCAAGGGATTGGTAATAATTTATAAAGCTGGTATGTTAATCTGATACGAATAAGGTGGTGGGATTGTGGGTGCATTTTGCTTCTTATTTTATTTCTAACCTCCAATTTGTACTAAGTAATGACCAATATTTGTTTTCTTTTTTGGGGATGCAGGGTAGGAAATGAACCCAGGCCTCATTCATGCTACATTCTCTCTCTCTCTCTCTCATCAACTTCTTCCCTCTCCAGCACATCGTTTTTTTAAAATGCAAACTTTACTCCTGAGCTCTGCTTCTTGTAGCCATTCTTCAAGGACGGCAGGGTATCATCTCCCACACCCGTATCTCAACAGACCCTCTCCTCCCAGGTCCTAAACTCAGCCATTCTTTTGGTGACCTCTCTTCCCCCCTCTAACCATACATAATTGAAAGGTTGCACAGCCTCCCCTAGCAGGAGCTTTGAAGGAAGCCACAGCCCCACAAGTCTAGCACCCCAAAGAAAGCAACAACACCTAGGCTTTGGTATGATCAGAACTACCAAAGTCCTATCTGCCCAACCACAAATTCTGCCTAATGACCATGGAGAAGTCTCCCCACTGAGTTGGCAAGGAAGTTCAGGAGAAACCTGTTTTGTCTTGTGTGCCCTTGCATATCTAAAGCCTGACTTAGAGAAAACAGGACAAACACTGAACAAACGAACAAACGCACAGACTGGCTGCAAGAAGTGGCCACCGTGATGTGACGATGAGCATCAACAGTCTGGCCAGCTGTCAGTCTGGGTTTCCACAGCATTCCTATTGAGCAGGGAAGGCCTAAATGTTGCCATTCCCGAAAGGTTGGGCAGCTGCGCTGTAGGCACGAACAGTTTAACCCTGATTCTTTGAGTTTTCTCAGGTGGTCTGAAAAGCATGCATCTCTTCTTCCCTCGTTTCCTCTGAATCAATTCCACTACTGGTAAAAGGCAGTAAATTAATAACTAGGGCCCCCCCACAACAAAAAGCCCAACTACTAATTGGCTCGATATCTCCCTGTTGCTGTATCGCTTTGGGATTTTTCTGGGTGAAATATAAATAAGCCAATTCTATTAATAAGCTATTTGGACAAGGGAAGTACATATACTTCTGAGATCCCAAGGGGCCTGGAAATGGTTTAGTGGCCCATGGAGCAAGAGACTTGATTACAGAAATGAAGTGTCTGCTTCTGTGCCTTCCTCCTAGAGTCTGCACTCCTAGCAGATCCATCTTGGGCCCCGGGGAAAGGGGTAGCAAAGCTTTGTTAAGTTTAAAAATTATAATTTAGATGAATTTGTGCATTCATTGGCCTGAGCGTGTCTTTGGAAAATAATAGTTAGTGGAGTAGAACCTGCTGCATTTCAGGGACTTTATTGTTTCCTTATAATTAAGTCCTGCACAGAAATCCAATTACAAATGTTCTCAGTCGCCCGCTAGCTAAGTGCTAACAGAAGAGGAAGGAAGGCTTCTAGACTTAAATAACTCTGGATAAAAATTAATACTATGGCTGTGTTGGCTAATTAAAAGTGCTTCCTCTATTAGTAGGCTTTTATATTTAAAAAATGACATTATTATTATCATATCCAACAACCAAGGCTCCTATCAGGTCTGCTCTGTCAGTCCCACTCTTGAAAGCACAAATTCATGGGCCTCAGTACAGACTCTGTGGAGAAAAGGGCACAACAGAGTTCTTGCTCACTATTCACCGAAGGAGGCACTTTAACAAGACTGGCCTCGGGCACTCTTCACACCAGCTCTACTTGGAACGTGGTATAATCCCTGCTTTGCAGAGGAGCAAACTGAGACATAGTCAAGATTCTCTCCTATGAAGAAGCAGAGGTAGGCTGAAACCTAGGTCTTCAGAGCCTCAAATTTGGAAAGGCATTTGTACCATTTCAGGGTTGATTTTCCTTGATAAGTGAGTCAGGTAGGTGGAGGTTTTAGTAAGTGTGATATACCTCCAGGTAGAAGGTAGAAACTTCTCTTGGGCAGACTTTCAACATTCTGTGCTGGCCAATCACTTCTTCACTAAACTTTCCTGGAGCTTAGATGCTATACTATCTCAAGGCATGCAATACTATAGCTGTCCCCTGCTCTCAGGAAAGTTATTATGATGGTAGAACAGATACAAGGGGCTGTAAAAACATCAGGGAAGACACAGCCAGACCTGGGAATAGGGAGACTTTTCAAAGCACGTGGCATCTATGCTGTTTGGGAGCACATAGAGAAGACCCATACCAACTAGTGAGATGGAGAAAGGATCCATGGGAAGGAAATACTCTGTGGTGATAGAGAGGGAAGCAGGGCCAGGTCAATCCAGGCAGAGCTCTGCTGGCCATGCTCAAAGACTGAATGGTTCACTGGCAATGAAGGTTTCTAGTAGTGAGCGCTATGAACAGGATCTTCACAGCGGTCCCTCTTGCAGAGGTGGAGGGTGCACTGACTGGCCTCCTGTCACCTTGGTAGCCAAGGCCAGTGAGGAGTCATGTAAGAAAACAAAGGGAGTGACAGCGGGGACTGAAGCCCCTCTCCAGAGATAGCAAAACATGGAATTCAACAAGTGTAGTGACTTTCCACAAGTCTAATGTGAAGGAAGAGGGGAAGAGTGTCTGACTCTGGTATTCTGGTTTGAGCCAAGAGAAGGGATTCCAGAAAATGGGAAAGAGAAGATGGGGGTATGGAACAGCTTTGGGAAGAAAACATTAAGCTCAATTTTAAACATAAAGAACCCTCAGTCTCTAAGGGACATTCAGGGTCAGGTGTTCACTGAACTGCTAACTGCATGGTCCAGACCTCCAAGGAGCTCACAGTCTGGAGAAATCTTTTGTAAAGTATCAGGCCATAGATGATGAAGGAAGTATGGGCATTCATGAAATCACCAGAGGGAGTGAGGGTGGAAAGAATGGCCTCACAGACCTCCAGTGAGCTTTGACAATCTTAGTATGTCTTTGAAGCCCATCTTGATGATACATTTCCTGTATGCAAAGTGCTCCACTCTTGTTACCAGTCAGCCATCCATTAGTATGATATTTTCCCAGTGATAGAATGTGAAAAATGCCATGTGCAATTTCCTGCCTAGATTAGACAGTCCCCAACGCACAAAGAAAAACTGAATTTAATTTGAGTCATCAGTAGCTGATGAATTAAATTCTGGTTTGACTGCCAAACCTTAGGTTGGCCTCTGATTTACTTCAAGGACTGAACTATTATAAGACCAAGACAACAGAGAAAATGAAGCCAAATGTTCCCTCAGTTCCAGGGCTATTTACCCTAAGTCACAAGAGCCTAGCAATGGAACTCAGATTCCACAAATAATGTTCCTAATGAATGACACACAGACTGGACTTAAAAAAAATGAAGCCTCTTAAGTGAGGCAGGGTAGGAAAAAAGACAAGGAAAGAAAAATATCTGAAAACAACAGCTTGTTTTCACAAAGTAATGAGCCAGCTATTTGCCATCCATCAGCGAACAAATGCAGGAAAGTCCTGATTGATAGGGGAACTGTGAGAACAGGGTGAAGGGCAACTGTGCCATGAATTTTCTCGTGATAAGGTATTTCAGCTTTCGTTGAAAGTCTCGCCAGAGTGTCTAGTTAAGTTTTCCTGTACAAGTTACTCATTTTCTGCTACTACTCTTAAGTCAGACCAGGGATAGACAAAAGGCCCAGGGTGTGGTTCAGAAGATAGTTTCTTACACAAGATTGTGAAGTTTGAAGTTAAAGGGTATTGTGTCTGAAGAAATACCAAGGTCAATGATGGGGGGGAAAGCCTAACTGTATGTCCCATATGCTAGTTTAGGGCTGGGGACCGGAATAGCTGCTGCACCAAGAAGGTGTGGCATTCACATATATCTCCAGAGGATTCTGAACCTAAACTGTGGGTGACTGTGTCCAGGGTTCCTTCGTTGCTGATGGAGAGGCAAAAACTGCCTTTTCCTTAATCACTCAGATTCTTTGGAAGGATAAAAAGCCAATGGTTTCCATTTGCTATAGGCTTGGAGAAGAGTGACATCCTCCAGTCTTGATACTAGGAAAAGGAAGGAAGTATCCAACAGATCTCTTTCCAAAACAACCAGAGTCCAGCATCTGCTCCCACTCCTTTGATCTTAGCATGGTGCTATGTGCACTCTGCTGGTAAGACAGTAGCTTTTTAATCTCTAGCTCCAAGGTGGACATTGGTCTTTTATTTCCTCAAAGACCCAGAGTCTCAAGTTGGTTGCACTCCCCAGCTTCCACAAAAGCTAGCTGTCTGCTTGATCCACAGTCTAGAAGAGCCTTGTAGGGGTTTGAATGAGAATAGCCCCCATAGGCTCACTCTCTTGAATGCTTATTTCTAATTGTTACAACTTTTGAGAAGGAATAGGTGGTGTGGTCCTGTTGGAGGAAGTTTGTCCACCTTGGTGGTAAAACTTGGAGGTTTCAGAAGACACACACCCCCCATTCTCAGTGTGCCTCTCTCTCCCTGTATCTTGGCTATGGATTGAGGCGTGTTCTCTCTGTTTTCTTTGCTCTGACATCATGGGCATCATGATGTCATGACTTTAACCATTTGGAACTGCAAGCCAAATTAAACACTCTCTTTATAAGTTGTTTTGGTCATGGTATTTTATTACAGCAATAGAAAAGTAACTAAGAAAAGCCTGTTTGTCTAATCACTGCCATTGTTATGAGTAGCAGTTTCTTGCCATATTCCATTCCCCTACCATTATTTGCTCCTTCAGTGAAAAACAAAGAACTAGAGCTACCAACATGTTACAGATTCTGAATATATTGATGTCTTACTTAGATTTTTATTACTGTGAAAAGACACCATGACCATGGCAACTCTTATAAAAGGAAAACATTTAATTGGGGCTGGCTTCCAGTCCAGAGGTTTAGTCTTTTGTCATCATGGCAGGACATGGTGGGGTGCAGGCAGACATGGTGCTGGAGAAGGAGCTGGGAATTCTATGTATTGATCTGCAGAAGGAAAAACTGTGTATTGGGCATAACTTGAGCATATATGAGACCTCAAAGCCACCCCCACAGGGACACACCTCCTTCAACAATGTCCCACCTACTCCAACAAGGCCACACTGTAGTGGATTTCACTTGTAGTTTAATAAAGAAAACTTGCCTGAAGATCAGAAAAGTAAAACAACCACACTGGCCAGCCTTATAGACCAGGCAGCAATGACACACACTTTTAATCCCAGGAGCCACACTAGCTTGCCATAGAAACCAGGTGGTAGTAGTACACGCCTTTAATCCCAGAACTAGAGATGATTATAAAACTGGAGGAGACAGCTCTCAGGCACAGTCTCATTCTGAGATTCCTGGAGTCAGGATCGCCATTTCTGACAGAGGTCGAGGTAAGAGTCAGTGGCTGACTGCTTTGCTTTTCAGGTATTCAGGTTGAATCTCAATTTCAGTCTCTGAATTTGTAATTAATTGGACTTCACCACACCTCCTAATAGTACTATTCTCTATGGACCAAACCTTCAAACATATGAGTCTCTGGGAGCCATTCCTATTCAAACCACCACAATTGACATAGATATTAACTGCTTGAAAGAACTGGCTGTTTTCACTGCTCAGTTGAAGACAGGTACCCTAAGGAGAGCTTAGGTAGGACTGAGGAAAGCCATGATAATGAAGGCTCTCACAGAGGTTCAGGAGTCTCTACGAAAGCTGTGAGATATATCCCTGTGTATATGTCTCTTAATATTTGATTCTAGAAACAAGCCTTACACATGCGTCTCCAAGTGAAAATAAGTCTTACATAAGGGAAGAGCACTCTGTGAACCCCAACCCTGGCAGTCCTGTGGTTAACACAGACCCTCTCCCAGTAGGTCTAGAGCCTTCCCTTTTCTGACTTCTGCCAAAATACACTCCTGCCCAGAGCTTCAGCATGCATGTTGAACCATATTTTTAATTTTCAGGTTGGTTTGACACATTGGAGATACTTTCTCCCCAGAGCTCTGAGACCACTCATAACCTCTTTTTGCATGTGACTGTAATGTTCTTATTTTTTTCACTTTCCCTGCTCGGTAAGCACCAAATCCCAACCCCAACCTTTACATCAAATGAGCCTGCACACCGCTGTGTGCCCATGCTATCCCCATTCCTCCACCTTCCTAAACCCTCATTCTCAGATTCAGTAGCAGCAGTTCCTTGAGCTACAAAGGACAAAAGATGTGGAGGGAGCATCTGAGAGGTCAAAGCCTGAGACTTCTTTGCATCTGCTCCTACTATCACAGACCTAAGCTGACAAAAGCCCTCATCAGAGCCTGTGGCTCTAATACCAGTCCAGCCCCCCTGGAGCAGTGACAGCCATGTGATATGTTTGCCCAATTCTGCAGCTGGGCTAATTACTATGGTTCCCAAGCTTTGGGTCCACCCTCAAAACCAAACAAATTAGGACAAAAACCACAGGGTTCTTCAATCTGTTCATCTTAGCCAGTAATTTCTGAAGGACCCCTATAATTGATAACAACATAATAAAAACTCACCACCTGTCCCTTATCCTAAGGACTCGGAAACCCGGCCAATAATTCAACCCATCATTCAGTGACACAAGTGAAGCACAGTGACTCTTCCTCTCTAAGTGCCAGCACCACTCCAGACTCCCCAGACCTGTCACTCCACTACACGGTCCTGCATGGATAAGAGACAGTAGCTGGATGGGCAAGCTCAAAGGTGGAATTCCCTGAGGCCAGAAATGCCTACCAGGACGGGCCAGCCCATGAAAGCTGGTCTGGTACTGGGAACTATGCAGCCAGCTGGAAGAAAGGTAGGTATAGAGAATGGCAGAAGCTGGTTCCATAAGCCCTTAGGATGACTTAGGAGGAAGATACAAATGGACAATAAAGCCAAGGACTTACTTGCTAGCAGGTCACACTCAGAAATTTGGGAAAGCATGGGACAATTATTGGCAAAACCTGACAATCTCAGGATGTCTTAGCACCCTGACTATAGATTCCACAGTAAAAATTAAAATGATTGTCCAAAGTAAACTGATACACATATATGAAAACACTATACAGAAACTTAAGTTGTATGTTTACTAAAAATAAAAAAAATAACAAAAGAAATGTCTAGTGCTGTGTGTGTGTGTGTCTGTGTGTGTGTGTCTGTGTGAAGTTGGGTGCTGGTGAAGACCTTGCCCCTAGGAAACAAAAAGTATAGATATGACAACACTTCATAACAGCAAGGGAGCAGAACCAAGCTCAGGTGCTGGGCTGGGCTCCCGTGCCCTGATGAGACCCAGACTCAGTGCAGAATAGAGGTAGCAAAAGAAGCCTGATCAAGGACAGAAAATCCTACTGACCCTGGGTGGTACGAGCCCAGTCCCTCCCACAGTGAGCCTGATTAGAGGGACAACCAGTCATTTAGGAGGCTCTAGCTACAGACCAGCAGGCACCCTTCTGCTAAAGCTACGGTAGGAGCAGAGAAATAACCCAAGGCAAACTGTCAGTGAGGCAAAGAGCAGTCAAGTACAGGTCAAGGAAAAAATACACTTCAGACACAAAATGATGGCTCTACACAGCCAGAAAGCAACTTTTCAGGCTTCAGGCAAGTCCGTGCTTCCAGATCCGGCCACAGAATTTCCTTCACTTGGGGACTTCAGATCGTCAGGCTGTTTTAGACCTCACATCAAACCCCTGGGGATGTCACTCAGCAACTTTTATTAGTTTTCAGGGTGATGCCAAGGCCCAGAACTAAATAATTCTTAAGGAAACATGCTTACAAATGCAAGAAGTGGCCACCCTCCCCCTCCCACCCCCATCAAACTCTGCTCGCTCAGAATCACTGCAGGGTTTGTTATGCCCCAAAGGGATGGGACCCAGCCCCAGCATACCTATTCACAAGACAGAGAACCGTGTTTACCATTGGTTCATGGGTGGCGCTAATGTTGCTGATCTAAACCGTACCCTTAGAAACCCGTGATTTCAGTAAAAAGATCTACACCCAGGCTAAAAGGGAGATAGTTTTAGTCAAAAGCTCTGGGCCCAGGGCCAAGAAGAACCATAAGAAGGAATGACTCCAATTAGGCAGGTGTATTAAGCGATTCAGGTTGGTAGAATGATACCACAGGCTGGGTGGCACCAACAACACAGATTAGTTTTCCATGATTCTGGAGGTTGGAAGCCTAACCCCCAAGGTATGGATGGCAATAGACTTAAGAGTCTGTGAGGCATACCTTCCTGTTCAGTGTGATCTCACATGGAGAGTGGGTGGGGAAGCTCTCGATGCCTCTTTTAGAAGGACAGACATCCCATTCATCAGGTTTCCATCCTGAGGATCTAATACCTGTGAAAGATCCCTACCTCCCAATCCCACGACAATGAAGTTTAGGATTTTAAAATATACATTTTTATTTATATAGCATTTAGTCTATCGCAATAGTGTTCTGAATTTAGGGTTTATATTCTTCTAAAATTCATGTCTTGGGAGCCAGAAACTGTAAGGAGGTCATAAAAGCTAAGTGCAGTCAGAAGAACTGTGCCCTACCCCAATATGGCCAATACCCTTGCAAGAAGAGAAAAGAAGCTGTGCCTGGATATGGAGGCCTGCAATCCCAGCCACTCAGAAGGCAGAGGCAGGGAACCAAAAGTTCAAGGGGAGGCCTGCCTGTGCTATAGAGTGAATTCAAGGCTAGCCGGGGCAACTTAGTGAGATCCTGTCTTAAATAAAAAGAGGGCTGGAAAGGCAGTCAGTAGTAGAGTATTTGCGTAGCATGAGTAAGATCCTATGTTCAGCCTGCAGTCCTGGTGGGAAAAAAAAATCTTACTGATTGAGAAGGTTTATCAGCCAAGACCAAAAGTTTACCAGGATCCTAACCTAATAGTTTTGGCTTCTAGAACCAGGGGAATAAATTGCTGTTCAGCCACTCAGTATGTAGAATTCTATTGCAACAGCACAAGACAATGAGACAGGGAGAGCGAGGTTCGGACAAACATGTCAACAGTGAGATGACAATGGTGACACGATAATGCCTGTATGAGGGGGAGGCTTCCGCATTTTCCCCAGCCGGCAGCTCAGATGAGACTCCCCTCCCCCCCACTCCTCCACACCTGTCTTCACTTGAGATTGTTCTTTCCTCCCTAGCCGGCCTTATAGAAGCTTGAGCTCCTCTCTCCCCTCCCCAGTCAATCCTGCTTGGCTTCCACTTGGGGCCATAGACTTGCTTCAACGCTGCCGCCCCAGCTCTCAGCAGTTCTTGCGTTCTCTGTCTTTTGGTCTCCTCTGCCCTCAGCACTGTTCTGGATCTATCATCCCAAGCCACAGCTGGAAGACAGAGCCATTGGGCAGATGAGGACTAGATCATCTGGGACTGACTCCCTGTGCAGACAGCAGCCATGGATCTTGGAGACCAAAAGACTTACTGACAAATGAACTGAGCACACGGGGTATGTAAGAAGGCAGAGCGTAACAAGAGTGATCTATATGCTGACCCAGCTCAGGAAAATAATTGTTCTGCTAGATGTAGCATGAATAATAAAAACCTAGGGACAGATATTGGGTTTCAGCCTGAAGATCAGAAAAGCAAAGCAGCCAAGTCGCTAGCAAGTTCTCACCTCTATGAAATCTTCAGACTGGAAGAGAATGAGTTCCTGTCTCATTCTGCCTTATATTCCTCTCTAGTGCTAGGATTAAAGGCATGCACCACCACCGCCCAGCCTCTGTGGCTAACTACTGTGGCTTCTGGGATTAAAGGTGTGTGCCACCACTGCCTGGCCTGTATGGCTGACTAGTGTGGCTGTTTTGCATTCGGATCAAGCTTTATTTATTAAAATACAAGTGAAATATCACTACAGCTAGAACCTCATTATAATTTTTAATGCTGGTGCCAGTATAGAGAAATAAAAACTCACTTTCTTCCTCATTACTTGCAATCTCAAGTAAGCAGCACCCCATTTGTGTGTGAGAAGTGCCTTTACATGCCAGACCAGTACCCTGTCAGTAGTTGTACCCTTGGTCATTTAATAGTTGTATTCTCCCACAGAGTACAGACACTATGCAAAGCAGACAAAAACTATGTTGCCAGCACTTCTACTCTAGTGGAAGGAGGCAAATGATCAATAACTCTAGCATATAATGTATTAGAAAAAGTGCTTTGCAGATAGAGAGGGAGATTGGAAATGGAGGACAAGAGCTGCAATTCATGGAAAAGTGAGAAAACCTGGCTGTACTATCTTTTTGCCTCTGTCTTAAATCAAACAATCTTTTCAGTTCACATTCTCTGAGGTGTTATGGATTTTAGAAATTTGTAATATTTAAGCTTCTAGTATTGGCTCCTGCAATGGTTATTATTTGTTGTTGACTTGATTGCATCTGGAGTTAAATAAAACTCCAAAATGGAGGGGCAAAATGTGAAGGATTTTTGCTTAATTTGAAGTGGGGAGATATACTTCAAATCCAGATCTTTGGGATAGGAAGACACACCTTTAATCTAGATCTTTGGAACTGGGAAAACTCACCTCAAATCTGAGCCACGCCTTATGTTGGGAGTTGCCTGAAAACCATTTCCATCATTCTGATTTTTGTGAGAATTGAGAAACATCACATTCTTGAGACTTTTAGCACAGGACCCAAGTCTTAAACAATGTTGTACTGGTATGAGTACATCCACAGTAATATCACAGTGTGTGGTGTTGAAATTCTCAATGTGAGCAGCAGAGGGCGACATTTACAGATGACAGCGGCTGTCAAATAACATTACACAAACAACGAACTGCAATTTCTGCGTTTTTCTCTCATTCTCTCTTTGTCAAATTTGATATTTCCTTCTTGATTCTCTCCTTTATTTTAGAGACTCTGGATCTTCTTTGTTGATGTTCTCCTTCTCAAAGCTGTCCAAGCCCTAACACTGAGAGGGAATAATGAATGTGTCTCTTAGCCCCGGGAGAGATCCCAGAGGCTGGTGAGGCCATACCCATGGCCTCTGGAGGTTGGGGGTGGGGAAAATGGAGGGGTGTTAGCTGAGCTTGGATAAGGTTTTTCCAGTTTGTTCTGGCCTCAGGATTCCTGTGTCTTATCTCCTCTCCCCACTGCTTCACCACATTGCCAAAATTACCTTGATAATATATCTTTTAATTTAAGAATTCATTTTCACTTTGAGAAAGAAGAACAGTGCATCCAGATAAGGAACTTCATCTGTCTTGAAGAAAAAGGGTTGGGGATTTGGGTGCTATGAATCCTGTAAAGTCTTAAATTAAGGTGCCACCCCTGAATGCTTTCTTCATATTTATGAAATGATTATTCTACAGAGGTACATTTCATGTTGTTAAAATAATGATTGTGCATGTTTAATACATCAATTTAAGTTATTATCTCGTGTGCTATAAAATCTGGGATAATTTCATAAATAATTATAAGCATTTACAAATGGCGCTGTAATGTGGAGCAATGCCCTAATCCTTTATCTTTCACAAACACAGAAATAACAATTAAATTTATGGAATAAAATAGGGAGGTTATGTTCCAGAATGTCACCTCCTTACAGAATGCAAATAAGGATGCAGGGGATAAACAAAGAGAAAAGGCCTTGTATAGGAAAATTCCCCTTACCCCACCCTACTCTGGCATTGACAGTCCTGAGATACTAGTCTCTGGAAATTAGGACTTTTTTTCTGTAGAGCTGGGGGTTAAAGAAGGAGTATTCTTTTTCCTGATAATTTATTTTGGTAAGTGAAGGCCTGATCACATGGCCAGGATCAGAAACATCTTTTCATGAATCCTTGATCCCAGAACATGTGCTTTGGGGTAGGAAAATGGGCAAGAAAATAATCGAGTCCTAAAAATTAGACTCAGTCTTCAATCCTTCCCTTGTCATACAGAGCCACTGGGAATCATGTAATTGGGGGAAAAAAAAGTTCATCTTTCATTTTCAGCCTTACTATCTGTCAGTAGTACAGACCTGGGAATGTGGGTGGCCCCTCAGGGAGCGCATGATCTGGGTGGGGAGACTGAATGCTCACACTTAAACTACTCAGTCAGGTGTATAGTGTATCATAGAACCAGTTTCTTCAGCTAAATTCAGATTAGGTTGATATAAAGTTAACCCAGGAAGGCTTTTTGGAGGAGGCAGGCTGAAGTTGGGTCAGATAAATGTTATCTAATAAATAAATCAGAGATAGTCTGAAAATACTGAGACAATAAATATACAATCCATGGTGCGCATGCGTGCACACACTCACTTGTACATACACACATACACACACATGTATTTCATCTATGGCAATCAAAGCTGGGATGTGAAAACAACAAACAGGAGATGCCGTCTTCAGTGGATCCAAAGCTGGGAGGTTAGCTTCCTGTCTCATTCTGTGGCTGCTACTGACACACACAGAAGTAAAGCAAACCCAGCTGACTCATGAATCTGGGAGAAGGGCAGGCAGAGAAGGCTGACTGAGAAAAGACCACCATCAGTGCACGAGGAAATTGGGCTGTGCTGGCATGCAGCCCTGTGGCCAAAGTTGCAATTGCTCCTGCATCAGCTTAGAAATGAGCTTCCAAGGCAACTCAAAATAACAGCTCTCACCAAAGGGAAATGACATCTCTGCTCTGGTCATTCTTCTGTTGCAAATAGGACCAAGTAACACAACAAAATGAATCCTCATAGCTATTCAATGTCCTGATCCTGTCCCTACAGAAAATATCCTGAAATCCCCACTAACTGAGCCTTTCTCCTCCTCTATCTGTGTCTCTCCTCTCCTACCACTGTTGCAGCTTCCTCTGCATGTCCCAAGCAGGCTTTCCACACTCAGTTCCAAAACCACTCAGCCCACAGGAGTGGGTGGCTGGTCATCGAGAAAGATTAGCCTCTCTGGCTCTCATGACTCTAGTTCTAGATACCCATGGTGCTCTCTGCTTCCTTCCTATATCCTGTCTCTGTTGTTACAGTGAAATAAACCTGCCCAATATCCAACCCACCAAAATGGCATTTCAGGATGGCCTCAGCCATCTTTCTGAAAATAATTATTTATTATGTCAAGGCTCTATTACACCCTCATAAGCTCGATATTACTGTTTCCTCTAGGAGAGACACCAGATCTCCATTTCCTTGAGGGAGGCCTGGATTTAGTGACTTGGTTCTAACAAACAGAACGTTGAAGAAAACAGTAGCTTTTGGTGGAGAATTCAGTGGTGGTAGTATCTGTGGGTTTTCCAGAGAATGGAGGCTTTTGTAGATCTGGAAAGATGGCTTAGTGGGAAAGAGTACTTTCTGTGAAAGCAAGAAGGCCAGAGTTCAAATTTCCAGCACCCTGGCGGTAAATGCCTGTGTCCTTCACACTGGGGAACAGAGACAGGTAGTTTTGAGAATTTTCCAGCCAGCCAGCCTAGGTACAGATTTAGTGAGAGGCTCGTCTCAAAAACTAAGGTGAAGAGCTATGGTTGTACATGTGTGTCCACAGACATACATCTGCAAACATGTGTAAACCTCCTCCACACACACAAGCCTTTTGTAGCTTATATAGATAAAAGGGTATGTATAGGCAGAGATTCTAGACTCTTCTAGAATTGGGCTGTTCTACCCTCAGTAGTTTGAAGGGCTCACTACCCCCATGCAGTCACAGTCACATAGCAGGCCTCCTGATGTCACAGGATAAGGAGGGCATTTACTTAAAAACCTATCACCTCACTCAAGTCATGAAAGGATATCTGTTGAACCTCCAACGGGTCATGAAGAACAAGCCTTTAAACACAGGCTTTGGGGAGGCATTTGAGTTCCAAACTGTATCATTCTGAAAGATGCTATTTGGTTTTATAAACCAAACAAACAAACAAACAAACAAAAAAATATTCTGTCTCATTCCTCCTCATTGGAAAAAGCAAAAAACAAAAACAACAAAAGAACCTCCCCATGTTGTGGGATATTTTGATCATATTGTGACATTCCAGACTGTCAATAAAATTTACCTTGAATCAGGAAGCAGAGCCAGTGACTAGCTGGCCAGGAATACCCATAGAGAAGCCAACAATTTGGATAAAGAAGATGCACAGGAAGAAAAGGTGGGAACTAGAGTTTGAACTTCCCTTTGGTTTTGAGACAAGGGAAGAGATGTGTCTCAAAAAGGAAGGTCAGCTGGTTGCTACTCAACCTCTCTGAGATAGAAGGTTTTCACTCCAGTCTTTGACTCTTGAGTTTTATTGATAAATAGAATGATAGAAATTTAATATAAATCTATGTATTGCACTTATGAGCCATGATCATGAGAACAGAAGCTCTGCCAGGCCACAGCCTGAGTGGCCAGCTGGGCACTGACTGAGAGGCCATGGGGCCACAGATGATTCGTGCGCAGTCACTAAGCCAACAGAAAAACACTATCCTCACTCCATCATCTCCTCTCAATACTATGGAGTTATTTCCTTTGTATCAGATAGAACAGTCCCCTCCCCACCTCTTCCCAGACCTTGGCTCAGACCTAATTTTTAGTCACTAGTCACTCTGACTTACAGTGCTCAACAATGAGCCAGGCCTAGCTCACCTGGCTACCTACCATGCCTACTCCCTCTGCTGCAGCCATGATCATGCTGATTACATTACTCATTGGATTTCTAGAACTAGAGAAGTCTGTGCCAGGACCAGCCCACCAATTGGAAAAAGTTCACACTGTTTGTTCCCACCTTCAAAGGCTGCCCCCTCCATATCTCTGATATAGCAGAATCGCAGCACCACCTGGAGCCTAACCTGGGGAACTGGTGATCCATCATGCCTGCCAAGTCTCTCCGCACCTGTCAGAGTTGGCATCCACTGCCAAGCTTTGTGACTCAATCAAGCTCCCACTCAGAAGAGCTGTATGGGTCTCTCCCTCTCTCTAACTTTTGCCCAAGCACCCCATTACTTCTTTACTAATTCTTGTTAAATATTTGAACAAACCGGTAACCTTCATTGGGATCAAATAGCAGAGTGGGAGAATAGACAAAAACCCTGAACTATGAGAACAGAGTCCATGCCACTGACTTCCAGAATCCTTGAAAATGTTTAGGGGGTCTGTTCAGATTTTCTATTGGTTTCTTTTTGCAGTCTTTTAAAACTATTTTTCTCAAACTCTAACACTCAAAATAATCTTTTAACCTATTTTTATCTACTACTATGATATTTCTTATTTAATTACTACCCTTGCAAGAATGTTGTTTTCTATTTTTCGTGGCAAGTGCATAGTGCTTAATCTATACTGTGGTTAAATAGGTTTCTGGCAACTGGCCCAGGAGCCTTGCCAGCACAGATATCCTTGCTGTTATGGGAAAAAAAGATCTAGACAACTAACTCAGATGAATTTTTGTAATGCAAGTTCTTTAGACTAAGCCAGGAAATGTCTGTGTTGTTTCAGGGATGTAAGTCTTTCTTGTTTCACAAATGAATTTTCTCAATATGCAACAAATATTTATTGAGGGCTGTGCTAGGCACAACCTAAGCTGCAAGTCACAGGCCTCAGGTCAGCTTTTATCCTTACTTTCTAGTGCAGGAGACAGGAAGTAAAGAACCAGGGTCAAGCCATGAGAGCTACAGCAGAGTCTCGATCAGTCAGAGTTTATCAGAGAAACAGGACCAGTAGGAGACAGATACAGAGAAATGATAGAAAGACATTAATTTTCAGAAACTGGTCCATGTATTTGTGGGAAACAGTGAATTTGTTGGCCAGGCCAACCAGTGGGATAATAAGGCAGAGTTCTGTAATTCCAAATTTTGAGATGAAATTCCTTCTTCAGGAATTCATGATCTGTGATGTTAATGCCTTCAACTGATTGGGTTGAACCTACCTATGGTGGTCATCTGTTTTACTCAAAGTCTACTGGTGATCAAGACCAATCAAATATGAAAAATATCCTCCTAACATTTAGACTGGTATCTGACTGAATAATTCTACACTATAAACCAGTCCAACTGACACATAAAATTAATCACACAGCAGAAACCTAGTGAACTTCTGAGCCCAAAGATGAGGACTCTTTAACCAGTGATAGTGGGGTGTAATGTACAATTTGGGACATGAATAAGCCTTACTGGTCGCTGGTAGTGGGGAGAATGGTCCATCCTCCTACAACCCTTGGGTGGTGGGTCCTATGCCCCTTGCCATTCTCAAAGAATGCTACATGTTACTCAGCTCAATTAACATGGGTCCACATCCTCAGAGATGTAGGAGGGCTCACAGATTCCTCTCTACTGAACTAATAATCTTAGTTTTATCTCCTTGGCATGAATGTTGGCTCAAGGCCAGCCCCTACCTTGGAAATCAAGGTAGAAAGGGAGTGTACACAGTAAGCTAAGCACCTTCTCTGTTGCTTTGAGTCACTGGGCTCCTCTTTGGCAGCCCTGCCACATACACAGTCAAGATGAGAATCTCCAGTTGACCCGAAGAACCTGTCCCAGACAGTCCAGAGCCACCAGTCAGCCTGGAGGGCCCTTTCAGTCCCCAGCCCTGCCCCCTTGGTGGCAGCATCTGGTGCTTTTGCCTGAGCAGTCCGTCAGTTTTCACACCACTGTCACTGTAAGACTAGAGGAACAAAAACAAAAGATGTGACAAATTTGTCCTTTTCTCTTTCATAATTAACCAAAATATCACAGCATGCAGCAAAGCACGGCTCCTAATTAACAGACAGGCGAGAGGTGATTAAGAAAATATGCCATAGCCCCTTCTCAATAGTCCTCCCATGCCTGACTCCCCCTCCCACCCAGCGGCACCCCCATGTTCCTCCCATCTCAGTAATTATATTTGCAAGAAAGAATGATATTCTGGTCAGATTGACAGACAGAAAAAGCCCAATTCCCAGCGAGGCAATTAATATTTCACACCTGCCAAAGTGAAGTGGCAATGAAGTGGGAGGGGGATTCTGGAAAGGGGACTACATTGTCACCAGGCCAGGATTTGCAAAGGCCAAATGGGGACAGTCTTTCTGTTGGGCCTCAAGGATGGGCAAGCCAGGCTAGCACAGCAGACAGGTTGTCAGAGCCTGTGTGGAACGAGGGCCAGGGAAGTCACTGGGAATCTGTGCTGTTGGTCTTTTGTTGTGTAGCTCATGATGCACGAAAGGGTGACATACAGAATCATCAGAGGTGAAGAAAAGTCAAGGGAGGAGAGAGCAGACACTTCTAATTCCGGCCCCCAGTGCCACAGAAGCATAGTGGCAATATGCTTCTGGTCCGCCTGAAGGTCACACAGAACCCTGTGCCTCCTGCTCCTCAGGAGCACAGAAGCACACGTACACACATACACACACTTCTCTGTGTACAGACACTCCTGTGCACTAACATAGCCTTTTCTAAACCAAGCAATCACCTAACAGTTTCCATCCTATTAGTAACTCATAGTGGGGACTAACCTTCAACAAGAGTTGCAGAGGAGACAAGCTGTGCTTAAACCAGAGCAAGCAGTGATGACTAGAGTCTGGAAAGGAAGTGAGGTAGAAGGAGGCTGGATAACAGCACCAAAATAGAAGCTCTAATGCAACACAACACAGTAGGATGACTGTAATTTACAATAATTTATTACATATTTTATAAAGAGCTATAAGAGACTGAAGGCTCTCAACAGCAAAAAAATGACACGTTTAAGGAAATGGAAATGCTAATAATCTTCATTTGATAATAATATTTTGCATGCATATATTAGCTTACTACACTGCATCCATAAATATGACAATTATTATGTTAATTTAAAAATATAAAAAAAATACATAAGTTAAAATAAACAGTGCCTATGTGGCCCAGTGTGAAAGGCAGTCACAGTAGGAAGAGCACAGGCTTTAGTGACCCACATAGGTACAACTCCATGTGACCCCTTTCAAAATGGAATTCTGAGGTCTTGGACTCACTGTTTAATAAACCACAATAACTTCAGCTAACATTGCTTCACTTACTCTACTCAACCATTCAGGGAAAAGTAACCAGTGAGTAGATGCCTTGGGGCAGGCATTATACCAGGCCCTGCAGAGAGTGTGGGTTACTCCATGCAAGGTCTGCCTTCATACAACTTATAGTCTGGCAGGTGGGTGCTGGAAGGAGACCAAAAAGAGGCCCTGCTGTATGACATCAGGGGGCATAGGAGGCTTGGATCAGGGTGGTGGCTGAGGCAACAGAGATAGAGAAGGGACAAGTTATGTATTGGTGAGCAGTATCAATGGGCTTGCTGGCAGTCTGGGTATTAGAGGAGAATGTGGGGAGAAATGGGGACTTCTACTGAAAGATCTAGAAACAGAATAGAAAAGAGAGGGTCCTCAGAACAACACCCAGCACACCCTGGGGTCCAAACTTGGACCAGCACCAAACTTGGCTAGCTGAGATGGTGCATCTTCTTAAAATGTTCTGGCCAGAGCTTCAAATAAAAATTTCAGAAAACCCCATCAACTACTCAGAGACTATCCACGATTGTATCAGACAGTAATCTTGAAATTTAACCATTATTTTAGTTTTTTCAGGATCTCATAGAAATAACATCACCCCCATGAAAGTTGGAAGTAATTCTAGAAAATGATGTCACCTCTCCCAACAAAGTTTGTCCTCAGAATTAGGGACATCTATTATGAGTTGATTATAAGGGGTATAGGGTTGGAGGTGGAAATGAAGTAGGCTCAGGAATCTCTTTTGAAAAAAAAGGGGGGGATGGATGGGATGAGATAATAGGTAGATTATTACTTGTGAACTATTATTTATAGACAACTTACGTTGGTATAGATTCTTGTATATTGATACAAATTCAAATTGTATATGTTATATTGAATATGTTCCTATTTCTGTTTACAATATTGGTGTACCTATGCAAAGTTATTTTGTCATATTGTGTACATGCATATTTCTACCTCTGCTTAAGATAGCTTGTATATTGATGCAATTTTAGGGTACATTTACCATATTACACTGTTTATCATGTTGCACTATAATTTCTACCTCTGATCAAGATTATTATTTTATGTTTTGAGGTCATTGTCCTCATTTGCTGCTTATTTGTGATGGGGAAGCTCAGCCAATCACATTTGGCTAGGGGGTGGCCTCCTGGGGTGAGGGAAGAAAACCTAGGAATCCAGGTGTACTCGCTTTCATCTCTGCATGGTGTTCACCAGACCCGTTCCGGATATCGGAACTTTTACCCTGGTCGTGTGAGTTTCCCAGTTTTCAATTATTCAATTATATCTGTTGTTTTGAGCTGGTCTGGTTAATTCTAGTGTACCAGTCAAATACAGCATCACATTTGTTTAAAATTTGTTTATTTTTTTAATATGAAGCCTTAGTCTTTAAACTATATACATATTAAGAATTATAGGTCAACAGTCATCCATGTTTATCATAATTAGACTAGTTAGGTTCTTTAGATGCATGGAGATTGTAGTCCACATAGAGAGGTAATCTTCAAATACTTCAAAGAACTGTAAAACACAGCATCTAAATGACTTAGGATTCTGTTGACATGAGACACAATTGCTCTTGGTAGCACCAATCTATTCCTGAAGAATAGTGGACACCAAAGACATTCCACTTGGAGCTTGTGTTCTTCTCAGCAGAACTGGCCTTTTGGCAAAGAACTGTCCCTGCCTCAAGTACTCACAAAATGCACAATGTCAAAACTGGAAAAGGAGGATACAAGCAAAAAGTCTGCCAAATCTTGCCAAGGCAGGGTAAGATGGTTTTTCAAATTTTCCTGCCTCTGAAAATGGTCTGTCAGAGATATTCTAGGCCTTTGTCAAAGTTGGGTACCCCAACAATGCAAATGAGACTTTGGGTGATTGCCCAGGTAGTCAGTTGTCTCTTTCATTTCTTGCACCTTTTGGAAGTTGCCTGATTTCACTTCCTGTTTACTCAAGTAATATTTCCCTTCTCAGTTCTTTGATGGGGTTGAAGAATAGATAGTCATAGTTACTTTCCTCTCATGACTTAGTCAAACCATTTTTAGTGTAAAACTTAGACTCCTTGGGATAGGATAACTATTGAAACATTTAGCCTGTGTTTCTTGTTTGATGTTGTTCATGCTGGTTGTAATTCTAATTTTTATATATGGCTTTGCCCTTTTTCCATGGAAAATAATTGATATTTGTTCTTACTGTGTATAGTTTTGTATTAGGCTTAGAACTCTCTTATTTAGACAAAAGGGAGAGGTGTGGGAACTTCTTCAGCCAATAGCGTTTCAGATACTGGTCTACTTTGAGCATGGTCTCACAAAGTGTGTGCGGCCCTCTTTGATGATGGATTCAGTTCCAGTTCTCAGCACATACAGAGGACTGTGGATCGCTGTCCTTACTGTGAGTTTATCCCCAAATAAATAAACCTTTGTTATACTCCACTCTGGGTGATTGTGGAATCACAACTACAGGATACAGGCAAATTTGAGCAAGGTTTCTGGGACTGGCAACAGAGCAATAATGATAGATTTCTGGAGGTTTTGAATTACCCACTTCCAAAAAGGGAAGTGGGGTGACATGGGGATGCAAGAGGAAAATGTCAGGAGTTTCTGAAGGAGGCAGGAAAAAAGTGGACCAAATAAATTTGGAGGTAGGAACCCTGAATCAACAGATTTGAGAATCTCTGTTCAAGTTGTATGTATGAGGGTTCTACTTTAAAAACAGGTAATGGGCATGTGGAATTTTAAATTTAAATAGAACTAAACCCAGATCCTCAAAAATCAATACCTCCTGCTGCTTCATGTCTATGAATTTCCTCCCCATATGGAGTCACTCAGCAGGATCACTTTGAACTCCAAAGCCTCCGGGAGGCTGCCCTGAAGCTTGCAAAAGACTAGGGTGGAGAGCTACCTAGCAGACCTACAGCCTGTCACCTCCTGGAGAGTTTTCTAAAAGGACAATCCATCCAATAGCCCTGGGGATCTGTCTTTTAACACTTCTACACTAAACAATCCGTTTTCAGGCCCTGTTCTCCACTACAGCTGTGTCCCTAAAGTTAATCTTCACAGGTGATGGCTCCATCCTGGTACTCTGAAACCCTCGCCTCTGACTTCTGACCCCCAAAGTATGTAGAAAAGGCCCAGCTACTGGGAAGGGGACGAGGGTAGAAAGAGCACTTCTGAGAGTCCTGCCTTCACAGCTTGCACCTATTAATTCTTTCTAACTCAAGGATTCTCTGTTTGACAGCTGATCTTCCCTGGAACAGTTTTAGAGATTCACAAGGTAACTATTTTAGTCACTGTATGACTGTGTTTGTCCTTTTGCTGCATGGACATTTGCACTGGGGTTTCAAAGGTAATGGCTAACATTGTCCGCACCTCCAAATTACATAGTATGTTGTCGTTTCTGCTTCTTCTTCCTTCTTCCTCCTCTGCCTCCTCCTCCCCCTCCTCTTCTTGCCATACATTCACAGTTTCCAAAGCCATTTTTATTTATGAATGCCTTTTATGCACCAGTGGAAATAATTAATTTTTATTAAATCTCATCCTTCCAGTACACATCTTTTTAATATGCTGTGTGACTAGTCAGGAAGTAAACAAGTGACATTTCTACTGCAAACAGTAAACCAATCCTCATCTCAGGGGACCACTAGCCTTCAGCTGCAGGAGGCACTTCATTCCTTTTTGAAAGCCGGATTAATCAGCTTTAGTCCTTCAGATTTGTGACTTTGGTAGAAATTACCTCAAAAGTAAACTTTGTCATTTTAGAGAAAACAATTGATAAACTTGTGGCCCATGATACTAATCATGCTTTTTGCATTAAAAAATAAATAAATAGGGCTGGAGAGATGGCTCAGCGGTTAAAAGCACTGACTGCTCTTCCAGAGGTCCTGAGTTCAATTCCCAGCAACCACATGGTGGCTCACAACCACCTACAATGAGATGTGGTGCCCTTTTCTGGCCTACAGGCAGGATACTTGACTGACTGACTGAATGAATGAATACATAAATAATAAATAAATAAATAAATCTTTTAAAAAAAAAATAAATAAATAATGCTTTTGGAAAGTGTGTGTTCCCCACCATCAACCTGTGAGAATTTCTCAGTACTGGAATTGTCTTTGATGATGTCAGGGTGACTGTAATTAATCTGCTCTGCATTTGATTTTGTTTGAGTTTGTTGTTGTTTTAATTATCTTGTATAATAAAATGGCTCAGCATTTAGAAAACCTAATAACTCAGCTAAGTCACGTTTTTCAAATCTTGCTACATCACCCACAAGACATGATCGAAGAATCACGGCAATGGACAAACTAAGAGCAGATTTTCAGGTAAAACATCCAGTGGTATAATAGGCTCTAACTCCACATTGTAAAGAAACTGCTGAGCCATGCATGCTGTAATCCCAGGACTCCGGAGGCAGAGGTAGGGTTATCAAGGACAGTGACTCTTACCCCAGCCTCACCTTCCCCCACCAGTCTCTTCTCTCTTAGGCCTGGCATCCTAGGGTTTCCTCTGTGTCTCAACCCTAGGATCAAGTTTCTATCCCCAAATGCCAGTCAGAAACTTCTTAAATCCCTTCCAGTGGTTTCTCTCATAGTGGCAGAGAAGACTCTATCTTGCCATGCATCCAATTCTCACTAACCCTTGAACTTACATTCTATCTCTAGCTCTATCTCTGTCACTATCTTAAAAATTAGTTTTTCATGTGGATGTTCTACTTGCCTATGGATTGAGCACTCCATGCCTGCAGTGCCCTCAGAAGCCAGAAGAGGAAGCCCTGAGATAGACAGCTGAGCATTGCCTTGTGGGTGCTGGGAATTGAACCTGGTCCTTTGGAAGAAACCAGCATTCTTAAATGCTGAGCCACACACAGTCTACCACCACCAACAACAATAACAATTGTTCCTATAAAGATATAAGTCTTCCTTTAATATCATTTGGTCCTTCGAAAAGTAACTTTTCTGGTCTTATTCACACGCATGAACAATTAAAATCATCTTCGCTGGACTGCTGTGAGATGAATGACACAATGATGTGAACCAGATACTCCACATCTGCAAAGATGCTCCTCACATCTTGTTCTGCCCTCTAGTGAACCAGATACTCCACATCTGCAAAGATGCTCCTCACATCTTGTGCTGCCCCCCTAGAAGTTTCCAGTTGGGTTTACCTGCTGGAAACCATTAGCTACAGACCCCAGAGTGCAGGAGGAGAAAGAGGTGGGAAGACCTGTCACCCTCCTACATGCACACACATGCACAAGAGCACATACATGATTTGACCACACCACCCAGGGAAGCATGCTAGGTCAGCTAATACAGTGGCAGAAGGGACAATGCTTCACATATCCAGAGATGCCTGGTTACTGCTCTTGGTGGAGTTTCTTTAATACCCACATCTTTATAAAAGTTTTTTCTCACTTAAATTGTCCTGAATTATCTTTTCTGATGTGGGAGGGGGAGGTAAATGGGAGGCGGTGGCGGGGAGGAGGCAGAAATCCTTAATAAATAAATAAATTAAAAAAAAACTTGTAAAATACTGGATTATATGTCTTCAACCAAAAAGGCGGGGGGGCTTTTCTTTATAATGTAATGTCGTCTAGGACCATTGGGCACACAGCTCCTGGACTACCTTTCCAGGGGTGTAAGAGAACACAGATTTTATTCCACTCAATGCAGTTTTATTCTCAGCATCACTCAAGTTCCAGACATTATACCTAGAAAAGTTTGGAAAGAAGCCTGAGGAATAATTCCTGCCTGGAAAGGGAGCAGAGCTTGCTTCTGTATACACTTTCATGCCTTCTGCCTCCCTTCTCAAAAGTTCTCTTCCTGCAGGTCTAATGTACTAGCGTGACTGTGTTAAGCAACTTTTCTACGTCCCTACATCATAAATAATGTCTTTTACTCCCGTAAACACTTCTCTTAAAGCACTTATCTCTCCTTCTCTCTTTTAATTTGTAGTATTCAGTGTGATTCAACTTATTTATCTAGGACTTACTTTATGCTGAGCCAAAGTCTGACACCAAACGATACAAGGAAAAAATATGCTTCAAGGGAGTTCACGCTCCAGTCACAGAGACAGGAATATAAATATTTCTGATGCAGGGGAATGGTAACCTTAATGGGAGTTTATTCAGAACTCTATGGATTTGGGTGAAAAGAAACCCTGTAGAAACATCTGGATAGATGTGGGAAATAAAAAATGTTGGGGCTGTCAAGGTGGCTCATCAGGTTAAGGCACATGTCTCCAAGCCTAACAAACTTTAGTTTGATCTCCTAGACCAATGTGGTAGAAGAGGGACCTGCAAGCTGTCCTCCAACTTCTATAAGAATGCTGTGGCATGCACCTCCCTACTCCTCAAATCAGTAAACAAATGTAATTTAAAAAAAAAGAAGAGGAAATTGTGCGGGGGATGGGGGTGGTATGTTTTAAAGGAAGTCTAAAAGAAGAAAAATTAAGAATGTCGGAAAGATGGCATTCTACTCTAAGGTGTAGGTTGGGAAGAGTGGGCACCCAGCCTAATACGAGAAATGCAGCACACAGGCAACATCCTACACAGCATCGATCACAGAGCAGTCGCTGGAGCAGTTAGGCTATGTCCTTGATACATGCACCACCTGATGATGACCTGCAGAGATGGTCAGGACCTGGGAGGGACCAAGTCTGGACCTCAGATTCTAATGAGTAGACACGTACAATGACCCAGACAGCTAGACAGGACCATCATGGATCACAAGGCTGGGCATTGGCCCAGATCAGTCTCATGTGGAAGAGGTTGGATCCAAGATATTCTTCTCTTGGTGGCTCCTCAAGGTCTTGAACACCCCCTCCTGCACAGCTCAGATGATGACCCAGGGCCTGAGGACTAGAGACAGGGAGAAGCATAACAAAGACTGAGAGTTTACCCAGAAGGAATGAATCACCCTTAGCTGGCAAGATGGTAGATGATCACTTCAGCCCGCTGCCTCTTAAACAATTTATCCTGGGAAACAATGACAAAGAAAGGTCAAGGATCTGAGGATCTAAAGATAAAATTATGAGAAATTTCAGGGAGATAAAAGGCACTAGAAACAGAATAGGCTACATTAGTGAGGGATTTAGAGTAGCCTAGTAATATCTGCAGTTTTTTTTGGAAAGGATCAGTGGTATCTTCCAGACACTACATAATATGTTTGAGCCATGATAAATGTCATGAACACTTTCAGAAGACTCACCAAGGTGAATGTGGCTGTTGGGGATAGAAAGTTGAGAAGTGATCAGGCAGAGACAAAATAATGTTAGGACAGTATGGGTTACCTTAGTCATTTTGCATGCACACACAAATGTACACATATGCACTCACTGTCACACACATGCATACAAATACATATACATACATACACTTGCACATACACACTAAAGCACTAATGCACACATGTACACACACATATGTACAGTTTGAGATGAGCAAGCAACATCATAGCTCAAACTATAGAATTCAGACACTATTGAAGAATTCTTAAAACTTCACAAATATTTTAATCTTTATATTGAATTTATTCATGTGGAGTTGGGGGTGTATCGTGGTGCTCATATGGAGGTCAGAGAACAATCTGCAGGAGTTTATTCTCTCCTTCCACTATGTGGACACCACAGACCAAACCATCAGACTTGACAGCAAGTCCCTTCACCTACTGAGCCACCACTTTGACGTTCTTATCTTTAATGGGACCAACTGTGGCTTTCTAGTTCCCCTGTGTACCAACTCAGTCATTCAGTCCTCTTGCTATACTCATCAAATCACAAAGCTGATGAATCTACCATAAATGTCCACTGACAAGTCTCTCGGATGAAGACTCCAGGCAGAGGACTCCATAGCAAGGAAGTAGCCACTAGGAAGCAGTAGTCCTCAGTCAGGAGTGGGGGGCAGATTCTTAGAGAAGCTAGAGGGGATCTCTGAAACCAAGTCACTTTAACATGCTCTGCTTTGGAGTTCATTCTTTCCTCTTGTTTAAACTCACCAGGAAACAACCAGCTAGGATTCCAGACTGTGCTCATTCTCCATACAATAGCTGACACCTTCAAGGGAAGTTTGCAGGCCAAGATAATGTGACCCAAAAGAATAAAACTACTTTAAAAGAAGAAAAACTGAGCAGTTGCCTTTCTTGAAACATGGGTAATTGGAAAAAATGAACTGAATTTTAAATAAAACTAAAAGAACTTCCTTGGAAGGGAACAGAAAGTAAGTAGATAAAAGATAGAAAAGATGTCTTATATTTTATGTAAGTACTAACACTAATTTCCAAAGAATAAGGGTCTAATAAGATAAAGTGAAAAAAATGAAAGGCAGAGAATATTGAATAAGGAGTGTGAAAGACAAAAGATCTCATATCAAAAGACCTTCACAAGTGGCAAGAAGAACTAAAACAAACATAGTTTAGTAAGACTAAAAAATATACAGAGAGGTACAGAAAACATTTCTGAAAGTTTTCAGATGGAAAAAAAAAACATTGTCCAAAGGGGAAAACTCATAATTTACTAAATGTCTCAACAGTGTATTAGATATAGGAAATCATGGAAAAGTAGCTTCAGAACATTGAAAGATGTTGAACCCAGAATTTCATACCCAGCCAAACTACTATTTATATTCAGAGAAGCCATGAGGAATGACTATTAAATGCCACAAAGATGTTTGGAGGCATGTGAGGTCTCAAAAGGTTTGACACATAAAATTTCATTTAGATAACTCTTGGACATATGCCAATAAAAAGCAATAAATCTAGAAGAGTGCCTCAAGATAAATATAATGAAAAATGACTGTATTAGTAAAGTTTATTAGTTTCTAAAAAAGAAAGGATCAAAAAAGGTTAAGAAAAAAGTTAAAGAATATTTACAACCCCAAACTGCAAACTTTAGACAACTAAGGTAAAGAAACGTTAAGTGTAGGTATTAAATTAGAGATGATAACCCAATAATAAAAAAGAAAAGAAAACTTTTAATATAAGAATATTTGAATTTTCCAATGAAACCAAAAAATGCAAAAAATAATATAAATGAAATGAAAACATAAAACAATTTAACAGAAATAGTTAATCACTGTGTAGTATTACAATGCACATAAAGCAATGTATCTGGAAGTGAGGGTGAGCTGGCCGTGACATCTGTCACCCTACTTCTCCAAAGTTGACTTGGAGTATCTCCTTCCTTCCTCACCACTCCATATGTGCCTCTCTTAAAAGATGTGCACTCCGTAGACACAGACAACCTGCCCCAAATAAAGGAGGAACTGTCTTCAGACAAGGGTGTAGCAGTAGCTGCACTACCCTGCAAACATGCTCTCAAAGGATTTATCTGACCAAATAAAACACAGAAACTCTCTTAAACTAAGAGTATGGGAGTGCTGCATTAGTAGACAAATGAACAGCGGAAAGGAAAAAGGAAATAAACCTGAGCAAACAGGAAGTTTATTATATGAAAAAAGTAATATCTCAAATCATTGGAGAAAATGTAGATATTTTCAATAAGGATGTGGGCAATCATCATGAAAAAGGATAAACTGGGACTCAAACCTTACATTCTACCTCTGAGTAAATCACAAATAGATCAGAGATTTTGGTGCATAAAGGAAATCATAGCAGTATTAGAGAATCTTGACATCACAATTGGGAAAGATTCTCATTAGGACTCACAGTCCAAAATCAATAATAGATATTAATTAATATAACTACATCTAAAATCTGACTATTCTTGGCTAAAAGCACTATAACCAGAGTTTTAAAAAAAGACACTATATGCTGGGAAAATAATTGCAATGCATACCATAATATAAACGACTAATTCACCTACTGTGTAAACAGTTCATACAAAGTAAGGGACAACAACAAAAGGAAAAATGACAAACAGTTCTTAAATGTATAAAAAGAGAAATAGAATAAAGGAAAGGCTGGGAAATCTATGACAACGCATTTGCAACTGCAAGATTGGCAAAATTCCAAGCACTTTGAAGAGCATTTTGTAGCAAGGAATTTAAAAAGTTATAAAGTTATCTATTAGAGTATCACTTATGACAAAATATTAGCGCTACCATTATGGATATTTCACTGATATCTTTCTTATAATAACGTAACATGTTATAACTTCTACTCAAAAATATATTCTGAAAATCTGACCATTTTACAGAACTATTCTCACCTACGTGGATAAAACAGTGATTTATTCTGCCAATCTGCTATGCTTACACAAATTGCAGACTGTTCCTAGTATTATATCACAAATAACATTATAGTGGGTAACTTTATAAATATTTTGCTTCATGTTCATAGGTCTTCAAAGTATATTAATTAGTGAACAAAAGGTTAAATACAGGCATAATTGTGTTACATATTATTCTTATTCTAGTTTTATCTCCATTGCTGTGATAAGTCTCTTAACAAAAGCAACTTAGGCAAGGAAGGAGTTTATTTTCAGCTTACAGGTTAAAGTTCATCATCAAGAGAGGTCAGGACAGGGACTCAAAGCAGAAAACAGGCAAACTCTGCTGGCTGGATTTTTCACTGGCTCTGTCTTAGCTAGTTTTCTTATATAGCCTAGGACCGCTACCCCAGAAATGGTAACAATCCCAGTGGGCAAGGTCTTCCTACATCAGTTAACAATCAAGCAATTCCCATTGCCCATAGACCACTCTGATCTAGCGATTCTTAAATCAAAGTTTTCCTTTCAGATGATCCAAGGCCGTGTCAAGTTGACAACTGGCTCTAAACAAAACAGCACTCAACCTTGTTTGGTATTTTACTTTTTGTAAAGTATTTATAAGGATCAAAAATAAAAACTAAATAAAAAGTATGGCCAGAGAAGCTTCTTTCCTTATCCTTACTATTATATCCTTATTTTAACTCATTCTATGCAGGGAAATAATTTCACTGTCTTCTCGTTTGTCCTCGTTACTGTATTTTTGTTTCATTTTGCCTTTTTGAGATGGGGTTTCTAATTGACCTGAAACTTGACAAATAGACTAAGTTGTCTGGCCAGAAATCCAAAGGATTGACTTGTCTCTGCCTCTCCAGCTGTGGCATTACAAAGATGCTCTACCTTGCTTAGATTTTTTTTTTAATGTGGGTTCTGTTCTGGAACTTTTATTAACTGAGCTGGTATCCAATCCAAGGTCTTATTTTCTCCCCCACTCAATCCCTGCTAAATACAGGTTTAGGAGGACAGTTGTTAATGAATTATTCTTGGTTAGATGTGATACTACCTCTTTACTTCCTGATTTCTACTCATCTCCTTCATCTCTGCTCCTCTATGGACCCTTTCCAGTCTTCTTTTGGAAGATTTAAATACTTTCTATATTCTGTTTAAATTAACATTGTCATTTTAGCCAGATCTCTCTGCTCTAGAGATTACAATGCATGTATATTTTAATATTCCAGTTAAGCATAGAAGCTTTACAACTATCGGGCTTCTTTATTAGTCCCCTTGACTGACTTGTATGTTTTAACTGTTTTTATATTGTAACCTCACATACTGAATACTCTGCCAGATAACAGCATCAATTTTGTTTTGAATGATAAATGTAATTCAGGTGTTCAAACATGTGAAACTGCAGAATGCATTGTTAACAAACCACAACAACAGGAATGCAAGGGACAGAATATAGGAGAGGTAGTCTGGGTACAGGGCTATAATTGAGGCTAAGAGGAAGAAACCTGCAGTTGTCACCCAGACACAGAGAAAACAAGATGAGAATGCCTCGCTGATAAAGGTACCAAGCCACATGGCTAACACAGACAAGAATTATGGGTTAAGATGTAAGATATAAGAGTTAATAAGAAGCCTGAGCTACTAGGCCAACAAGTTTATAATTAATGTAGATCTCTGTGTGTCTCTTTGAGACTTAATGGCTATGGGACCATGAGGGACAGAAACTTCTGTCAACAGTAACCCACACACAGACAGGTTCTTCATTCCCTAGTACTCTATCCTGTTGTATCACACTCTTTAATTTTTTTTCTCATTTTGGTTTGTTGGCTTTTATTTGTCTCAGTCTTAATGACATCTTCAGGGGCGGTATATAGTCTCACTCTGCCTTGTCTGCTCAAGGTCAAAAACAGCACTTTCTGCTTCTCCTGCATCTTCTAATAATGACAAATAGAACTTGTTAAGTTAAAGCAAATAATAACAATAATAAATAAAAAGGCAACAAACAGCTCCCAGTCTTTGGACAATGTGTGGAAGGCTCATCATGTTTTACAACTTTGGGAAGATGAAGAGACAGACTAAACACTCCGCTTTTCTAGTAAAAGAGTACAAAGCCCTGATTCAGACAGAAACAAGTCAATTGGTTAAAGTAGTTTGAGACTCAGCTGAGAATGCATTAAAATTCTTCATTTTTACACTCAAACTTATACCTATTAAGACTAACCCTTCAAACCACAGATGTACATCCAACATTAATTGCCACATTTAAGGACTGAAATTAAGTGCTTTGTTGGTTTCTCTAGATAATTTACATATCATTACTTTATAATTCATGTTTTAATAATTTTTACTAGAACCAGTCAATGAAATGAATGATATTACGTTTAAGCTTGAAGGACCCCAGGGTCAGAGTTGCTAATCCTTTTTCTCCTTTAAAATTATAATTGTCAATTTAAATACATATGTAGAAGTTAATCATTTATTTAATAAAGGAAAGCACAAAACCAAAATGAGTATTTATAATATCACCAGGATTGTATTAAGACCACAGTTAATGCTTAGTTTATAATATAAAGAATGAGATTTTTTAAAGAAGCAAAGAAGTGAGAGAAAAATCTGTCAGAGAAAGGGGGGTAAGCAAAATATACCAACAAGACAGAAGAAAGCATCATTTAACATAACTCATCATCTTCCACAGTTCTTTAGTTACAGAAGCCAAAGAGCAGCCCTGATATCTCAGAGCTCTTATGAACATGGTGAGGAAGTCCCATTTCAGCTCAAACTCCAGGAAGAGACAGTAATTGTATGAACAGCCCAAGGTCCAGGTATAGACTAGAACCTTTGAGACACATTTAAGGAGTCCCAGTGGTGAGAAATAACCTAGGGAGTTCAGTTCAGCCCACAATACCCCATTTTTATGCAAATTTTAAGATTTCCAGAGAAGCTTCTTGCGGCCCAGGGTGGCAGAGCTGCACTGTAAGACACAATCTACCAGAGAGTACATTCTGCTGTTGATTCAGAGCATAAGCACCCTGCTAGATGATCACACCAAGAATGTGCCCCACTAGCCTTGAGGCCATCATTCCCACTCTGCTCTGGAGGAAACAGGACCACAGCTGCTAAGGAAAGAGACTCCAAGGCCAGAGGCAGAAATGACAAACTCTTCCCTTTCTCCTTTCTCCTATTTCCCATCTCAACCAGGAGGGGCATCTGCCAAGACTGGCCCTGAGCCTCTCTTCCACGCTGGGTAAATTTGCCCACCCACCTACCATAATTGCTCCATCTCTTCTTCAAGTCTTCTCAAGCCTGATGACCAGAGCTTACCAACCACATCAGGGTAGGGTAGGGGTAGGATGGGGTGGGAGCAATGTTTATGTGTCCTGATCAGCTTCTTGTCTGTTTGGGGGATCCTTCATTCTGAACTAGAATTTTCTCAGAAACCCCTACTCCATACCATGTCTCTGAAGAAAGAATTTGGTCAGTGAAGTATTTATTGACAGCCCTGACAGGCCTCCAGGAGACATAATACTTCACAGTTGCGTCTAGCATGGAAGGGGGAGACATAGGAGACATACGTAAAAATTTTAAATGTTGAAGAGCAACAGTAGAAAGCAGTGAGGGAATTAAATCAGAATCATTTTGAGCACATTCCTTCTGGGACCCTCTCAAAGGTTAGTGAGTAGACACAAAGACCAACTTATAGAATTACATCAGAGATGTGTGTGCAGACTTCCCAAATCTCAGAGATCCTGCAAGGCAAAAGCAAGCAGGAAGTGATAGTCTCAACCGCAGGCCTGGATTTCTGAATGTGGGGCTTGATCCCCCTCAGCTCATGGGCAGAGTGGGCTGCTGTCTGAGGGTGCAAGTACTCAGTTTCAGTCCCTAGAATGGGGTATCTGACCAACAGACTTGTGAACACACAGCCAGACAGATGGGCAGGTTCCCTGTTTCCCAGACCCCCCACGAAGGTCTGGACAAACAGATGGGCCCTTCCTCTGGACTCTGTAGATTAATGAGTCCTTCTTATCAATTATGAAGACAAGGAAATGTAATTTTCTTCCCACATTTATAGTGTTCAGGATTAATCTGCCTGTAAATGGATACTCTGTCAGCTTTCTGAGACACTGAAGTATTATGGGGTGGAGTAGGAGATGCAGAAGAGGTTTACCAGTGGGTAATACCATCTGCTTTATTAGGTTGTTTTATAAACCTGACGTTCAATTTGTTCTGGAGGACTTGGTGATGGATTATTCTGTAATTTCTCAAATAATTAGAATAACCAAAGAAAAGAAAAAGGAGGAGAGGGAATTGGGCACACTGGTGAGTAATTATCCCCTAGATAGCCTTGTCCTCGGCACCTCCCAGTGTGGCCAGAAGGCCAGGCTTAAAGGCAGAATGGACAGAAAGGCCCAAATGATCATTTATTTTTTGTCTCCTAGTATGTTCCTTATTCTCAGACCTTCAGACTTTCTACTTTTGCCAACAATTTAGGGAGTTCAAGTAAATGGAGTATGTTACAATTTCAAGCTTAAAATGTATATATCATATTCTTTCTTTTGGCACCTGGATCCAAATCTCACTGCTGTCCTTATTAGCTATGTGAGGTATCTATATAGTAAAGCACTTTAAACAGTGAATGCCACATAGAAAGTGCTCCTTGTATTACTGGTCATTTGTATGATTATTTTATAGACCTGAGTCCACGCACACTTGATAGAATTCTATGACTGGATCTGGAATTCATAAAATAGAATTATAATCCCAAACAGCAGGTCCCTTAGGAACCATGGGGTGCAGGCCTGCCCTTCATCCTAGGGGTGAACACTGAAGGTAAAGATATCACCACATCATCTATGATAATTTTTTGAGGCAGCATCTATGTTAAAAGACAGTATGCAGCTCTCTCTCTTCTCTCCCTCTCTCTCTCTCTCTCTCTCTCTCTCTCTCTCTCTCTCTTGCTCTCTCATTTCCTGCCCCCCTTTGCTTCATGTTCTCTCTCAACCAAATGCACTCCAGTAAAGCGTGATCTGAGAAGGAAAAAAAAAAAAGACAGTATGCAACTGTGGACTTTAAATTAAGCGATGCACCACCACAGCCTGGGTAAGTTATGAATTGTTGAGACTGCAGGTGTGCACCATCACGCCTGGCTCCCTTCTCTAGCGTCACCCCCATGTGCAGTGGCATGTGTATTTGTAAAGTTTCTCGGACCCTTTCCCAAGATTTTCAAGTCTCTGAGGTCTGACGGTATAGGAGTGCTTGTGTACTTGGGAAGAGAGACAAATAAAGAATGGACTGCCGAAAACATAAATAGGATGGGGGAGGGAGAAACCTAAGTCAGCAGGGCTTCTGGAAACTGCAGCCTATTAAGTTCTGCTCAGCCAGTTTTACATTATCATATATTCAGGCCCCACCTTCTGCTAGGAGAAGACTGAAGAAATCCACAGCTGTGGCTGATGAGGTGCAGACCATGAAGAGTTAAATGTGTTGTTTATTATCTGTTCTGTCCATTTAACTGGGGCTTGATTACAGCTTCAGAGGGTAAGTCCATGGCTGTCATGGTGAGGAGCATGGGAGCAGCAGCATAGTGCTGAAGCAGTAGCTGGGAGGTTACATGTTGAGACAGCAACCATGAGATAGAGAGAAAGTGAGGGGGAGAAGGTGAGGAGAGAGGGGGGAGAAGGGGAGAGAGAGGGAGGAGAAGGGGGAGAGACGGGGAGGAGGAGGAGAGAGGGGGAGGAGAGAGAGGAGGAGAGAGAGGGGGAGGGAGGGAGAGAGAGACAGGGGGAGAGGGAGAGGAGTGAGAGGAGGTTGAGGAGTGGGAAGGAAGGAGGGGAAGAGGAGAAGAAAGAGGGAGAGACAGAGAGGGAAAGAGAGAAAGAGAGATGGGGAAGGGGAAGGGGGAGAGGAGAGAGTGAGCAAGAGCACATCAAGTGGCAATGATTTTTTGAAACTTCCAAGTCTACTCCCAGTGACACATATCCTTTAACAAGGCCACACCTACTTATTTTAAATTTTTATTTAAAATACTATGGAGGTTCTAGTCTCTATAGTAAAGCAAGAAAAAGAAATTAAAAGCAGATATGTTATAAAAGGATTGTAATAACAACAAAACATATAAAATGCTGAGGAATAAATTTAACATGAAAGGCTTCAAACTGAACATTATGTAATGACACTGAGAAATCTAAAGGATTATCTACATAAGTGATGACATACACTTTATTCAGGCATAAACTACCCAATTTAGTTAAGACCTCCAAACTGAGCTGGGTAGAGGTGGTGTACGCCTGTAATCCCAGCACTCAGAGAGCCAGAGGCAGGTGGATTTCTGTGAGTTTGAGATCAGCCTGGTCTACAGAGTGAGTTCCAGGACAGCCAGAGATACACAGAGAAACTCTGTCTTGTAAAACAAAAACAAAAACAAAACAAAAACCAAAAAGATCTCCAAACTGATCTTCAAGTTCAAAGACTAGTTAAAATTCCAATAAACTTTCTTTAGGTGATTAACAAACTTATAAATTCTGTATTGACATGGAAGCAATGTAGACTAGCCACTACTGTGTGACGTTTTACTCATTTGGCTCTTTAGTCTTTTTTGAGAGGCCCACCACCCAGCTCCCAAATAAATCACACACGGAGGCTTATTCTTGGTTATGAATTCCTGGTCTTGGCTTGTTTCTTGCCAGCTTTTCTTAATTTAAATTATCCTGACTACCTTTTGCCTCTGGACTTTTTCCTTTTCTTACTTTTATATATCTTACTTTCATTCTTAATCCATGGCTATCTGGGTAGCTGGCCCCTGATGTCCTTTCTCTTCTCCTTGTTAGTTCTCTTCCTCTTCTTCCTCAGTTCTCTTTCTATTTATACTCTCCGTCCGTCAGCCCTGCCTGTCATTGCTCCTGACCATCAGGTGTTTTAGACAGACAAGAAATCACAGCTTCATGGAGTTAAATAAATGCAGCATAAACAAAAGTAGCATACCTTAAAATAATATTCCCCATCAAGCCACAATAATGAGAAGAACAAAATTGGAGGCAGGGCTGTGATAAGTTCACCTCAGGTTAGCAATATTTTCATGCAATAATTCTTAAATAAAGCAAGGCAAACAATTACAGAACAATACCAAATGTTAAGTACAATTAGATCAAGGCTCCTATCATCTAAATTCAAGACTTAATAAACAGCTACTATAATTGAAACATAGATCCAAAGTTAGATCTATGGAACACAGCAGTGAGCCAAGGAGTGGAACTGTAGGGATATATTACCAATTTTTGAAATTTTATTTATTTTTTTTGAGATAGGGTCTTATTATGATGCAGCATTGGCTGGCCTGGAACTCACTATGCAGGCCCAGCTGGCCTCAAATGCCCGGAGATCTACCTGCCTCTGCTGGAATTAAAGGTGTGTGCCATCAAGCCTAGCCCTCAATTTATTTTTGATAAGGTACATATGGCTGTTTTTCCAGCAGGTTAATAATGCAATTGGATATCCCTACAGGAAAAAAAAGTATGAAGTTAGCAGAATTCTAACGTCACACTGAGGACATTGAAAATGTCTCATCCATCTATACATAAAACTAAAACTGTAAGAAAATATAGGAAAAATATTAGTGACTTCAGGATAGGCAATGTTTTGGGGGCAGAGCAATTAAAGAAAACTATAAGATAAACTATCAGTCAACAGACTTCATCAAAGGTTTAAGACTTCTAGTCTTTGAAAGACATTACACTAAAAAGAAGAAGGAAAATCAGGCTGATGTGATGGTGAATGCCTTTAATTCCAGCAGTCAGGAGGAAGAGGCAGGTTGATCTCTGTGAGTTTGAAGCCAGCTTGGTCTTTATGACAAATCCAAGGCCATGCGGGTTATACAGTGAGACATTGTCTAAGTAAATAAATAAGGTCAAAGAAAAGGCAAGCCACAGACCAGGATAAAATATTTGCCATTCATATATGTGACACAAAATACAGAAAGAACTACCACAATTCACATAAACAACAAAAATCTCAGTTGAAAAATTAGCAGTACACGTAACTCACCAAAGGTTTTGAAATGCTTCCACTAAGCGTTTGAAAAGATAGTCAGCATGGGCTGGAGAGATTGCTCGGGATTAGCAGTACTAGCTGTTTCTACAAGGACCTGGATCCCTTCCCAGCACCCATGTGGAGGCTCACAAGCATTTGCAGCTGCAGTTCCAGGGAACCTGTTACCATTTTCTGAATTCTGTGGGCAAGCAAGCACATGGTGCACATAAAATATTCGGGCAAAACACTCATACACATACCACCAGAGTCACAGACCTAAAATCTTTAATTTTTAAAAAATTTTTGCGAGTATGATTGTTTTGCCTGCATGTATTTGTATCTACGTGCACTAAGTGTATCGTTGGTGCCCGTGGCCACCAGAAAAGGGCATCTAGTACCCTGGGACTGGAGCTAGACAATTGTGAGATGCCATATGGGTGCTGGAAATTGAACCCAGTTCCTATACAAGAGAAACAAGTACTCATAAACAGTGAATCAACCTCCAGACGTTAGTATTTTAGAAACTATTTTCAGATTTAAAAACCCTAATAATGTATTTGCTCTTAGAATTGCTCTGAGGTTGCTGCTGGTTTGTCTACTAACAAGTGTAATCAGGATGGAAGAAAGAGTAAATAAGTTGGCTGTTCTGCCATCTCCAAATTTCCCAGGAAATGAGCATTTTCATACTGAGACCAAGAACAGAAATGCCCACCCTGCCATTGTCAGTCAGTAATCAAACAGGGGCCTGAAAGCCACTGATTTAATCTTCCTCTTCCCAGAGAAACGGGCTTGAGACAATATTCCTCCCTTTCTTTACAAATGGGAAAACTAAGGCCTAGGAAACTCTTGGGGTGCCTTAGTCACAGATCTTAAGTCTCCTATCACCCAGTTCAGCATCCTTTTCCCCATCACTTCTGGCTTTGTCCACTCCATCTCTGGACTTTGAGATAGACGGTATATAAGGACAGATGGACGAGTCCTTCAATTCCAGAGAAAGACCACAAGAAAGTGCCACTGGGAAGCATCTGGCAGGGTACAGAAATCTTCTCTCTAGCATGTTTGTTTACTGTCCAGACTTCCCTCCCAGAAAGTTCCATGGCTTCGCTGCTCCAATGCCTTTTGCCGATCTATTTAACTGAGAGACACAGTGTTTGTCTGTGTGCTTTGATCCTGCAGGCAGGCACTGGCAGCTTTTATTCTATTATTCACAGGAGGGTGGGTGCTGAGTTGTCTCCCCTTATTACAGGCCATTGCTGGGCTGTCCACCACCTCCCCAAGGCCACTGGACAATGTATAAGTCAGTAGCGTCAGCTGGATTTAAGATGTCTTTTGGTGACAGATTTGCATCATTTCAGGATTAGATTTCTATCAGCCTCCTCTTTGAAAGAGGCTGGGAGAGGAAACAATGGGCATAAAGAACAACAGAAGTACACATAAAGATGCTAGGAGGCAGGCTTTCTCTATTCAACTAAGTGACAAGCTTTCGTAGTTAGATCCTCCCTGTGTACTGTCATAAACTGCTTCATGGCAGGGACATACCATGGTAAATGCATTTTGTCACCAGGCAAATATGACGGAATGTACTCACATCATCATTGAATGCTGCCCATGAGACCAATGAACACGTGATACATGAAACCGCTGCTGGTAAACCTGGTGTACTCTTTAACTGTAAACTTAAAAAAAAAAAAAAGAATGCACTCTAAAAGTAGCAAAAATACATAAATCAGTAAAATAGTATTTTACTATCAAGTATCGTGCACTGAACTTACTTATGTGCACTATACTTTTATATGAGGAGTTAGATCTGTTTACTCCATTTTAACAAATGTGTGGGTGATATACTGCATTATGATATTTAAATGGCTTTGATGTCCTATAGTAAAGTAATACAAATGTTTCAGTTTAACATAATCTTGGAGGACGACCACTGTTCATTGGTGTCTGAAGCTTCACTATGCAATACATGACTTCACCTAGCACATAGTGAGATATGATATCTGAGTGAAACATACAACCGGGAGACATCAAAGCCTCTAAGACTCAGTAAAAGAAAAGAAGGGAGTGGATATCAGGAAACCTGGGTTCTAATTCCAGCTGTATCACAAGCTTTCTGAGCGATTAGGCCAGTTCCTTCTATCTGGATTTCAATGTGCAACAAGAACATTGTGCCAGCTCACCAATGAGGTCATCTCCTTAGATACTTCTTGAGGAACATGAGATATTGTGTCATCATACTGAGGGCATGCCAGGAGCCTTACACACCCACAGTACCTGTGATGCAGTTAATGGCAAAAACACAGCACCTGTGGCCACTCCCAGTACTGGGGTGAAAGGGGTATCTCTGAATGGAACGCATGATTTCTGTAAAAGTGATGAGACCACTTCCAGTATATTGTCACTTTTGAAGTTGCTCACTATTTGTCCCAAATTTATACAAAAAAAGGTCCTCCTGGAGGACTGGTTGACAGCCATCAATGGAGTACAATCTGAACCAGAAAAACATGAAAATGGATGGCCCTAAAGAGGTCATTTCTCTATCAAATGGAAAAAAGAAAACATATTTAACAAGTGGTGCTGGCATAACTGAATATCAACATGTAAAAGAATGAGAATAGACCCATATCTATCACCATGCACAAAACTTAAATCCAAAGGGATCAACGACCTCAACATAAAGCCAGCCACACTGAACCTTATAGAAGAGAAAGTGGGAAACACACTTGAACGCATTGGCACAGGAGACCACTTCTTAAATATAACCCCAACAACACAGACACTGAGAGAAACAATTGATAAATGGGACCTCCTGAAACTGAAAAGCTTCTGTAAAGCAAAGGACAGGACATGGTCAACAACACAAAAGAGATAGCAAATAAGAAGCTAGAGCTAATGGGTCAAGCAATGATTTAATTAATACAGTATCTGTGTGATTATTTCAGGGCTGAGTGGCAGGAAACGAACAAGTGGCCTCCTACTACAATAACGTTGATGACTAATCTTCAAATCTCAGGCTGGAGGAAGCACATTTCACAGTGACCACTTCCGAGGGAATAGGGTGGGACCCACGAAGATCAAGCAAAAACAGCTCAGACTCTGGAGATAGGAGCCCTCAGCTGCACCAGCTAAGGAAGGAAAATGAACTTGACTTGTAATTACTTTGTGGGTTCACATTTACTAGCTCAGCCTTTCATATGTTTGGGGAGACCTTTCTGCTAAGCATGGGCAGGCCCTGGGCCACCCCTCCACTTCAACCAGTTTTGCAGAAGTCTGGCCTCTTTGGGCAGTGTCTCTCCTCACGTTGTTTATGCCTTTGGTGAGAGTGAGCAGAGATGACGTATTCTGTACACTGCCGGGGAGGAGCGTGCGGGCCAGCTCTAGTCTCGGTCTGGCTATATTGTCCCAAATATATGCCCTCCAAAATGAGAAGCTATTGGGCCCAGTGCCCTATCAAGTGTCAGGGTTTGTCCAAGCTGTGAGGGGCGAGGAATGGTTCCCGTTACTGCTCTCACCTGACTACCAAACAATGCAGAACAGGGCGGTTTGCCTGGCACTTCCGTCTAGTTTCTCCATAATCCTCTCTTCCTGGCCTGTGTGGACCTGGAAAATCACCGCGTTTGGCGGGGCGCCTGAAGCAGATCTGTGGACTCCCGCCACAAGCCACGGCTCTGAGCATCCACCAGAGAGTGCGCGCGAGCTGCAGTGTCCACCAGGCTGAGCGCTGCAGTCTGCGCTTGCGCACAAGCGTATCCTCCCCCGCCCCCCCCCCCCCTTTCCCCGGCACAGGCTTGTGCTGCCAGCAGCTGCTCTCCAAAGAAGTGACGCTGAAGTCCCAGGGTAGGCTGCGGGCTTTCAAGCCAAGAATCCCTCATCTGGGGCCCAGAGGCTCGATAAGAAGCCAAGAGCTGAAACTAAGGCGTGAGGGTTGGGAGTACACCCTACGGGCTGCTCTAAGCCAATTTGGCCCTCAAAGTGGGTTGTTGATTTCAGTCCCAGTCCAGGCCCTCAGCACGTCCATCCCTGCCCTCAGCTGCCCCATTACCAGGCCTCAACCGCCATCTAGGCCCTCAAATCACTCCACCCTGGCTCTTGGCCCTCGACCCCGTTTCGACTCTCAGCTCTCCTTCCCAGAGGCCCTCAACCTCAGTCTGGAACCTCAGCTCATGGAACCCAAAGCCCTTTATAGACCCACTCCTTGGTCTTCCATTCTGCGTGAGCAAAAGCCTCAATCCTCTGCTCTCAGAATCCCACCAATCCAGAGGCTGTAAATATTATACCTTACAGTCACAGCAAGGCAAGAGCCTCAGGGATCCTCAGGAGAAGACAGGGAAGAGTAAATCAGACCCCAAGTGGCTGCCTTGGTTCTTAGAGAAAGTCTACAAATATGTGTCGAGGTCTGTTGGCAACATATACTCCTATGATAGGCACTTAGAAGATGCTTTTGCCAAAAATGATCACCTCTTCTACAGGGCCCAGAAGTTAGCTGAAAGCAGAATGAAAAGCCCGGCATTTCCGTCTTCACTTCACTTTGTCTCCATCTCCTGCAGGATCTAGCTTAGGCATGCTGATCATTCAAGGAGTCTGTGTACCTAATTTTTCTCATCCTCTTTTGAGAATAAAGGCATGAAGGAAGTTGTTGTTCAAACTACAGTCACTTTGGATTCCAAGAAAAAAAAATCAAATCCTTTTAGAACAGAAAATTCCATCCCCCGGATGACTGACATTGCAGGACTGACATTGTTTCCCTCAAGTGATGTCAGCCCTAACAATTTCTTCAGATCAGCTTTCAACCAGAACTGAGATGATGAGTCAAGTGTGGGGGCAATGAGCTGTAATTCCAGCCCTTGAGAGGTGAGGCAGGAGACAACAATGATCAACTGAGTTACATCTTTATGACTGCTTAGCGATGAGTATCAATTCACTCTTACTCTAATGCCTTTTCTATTTAAACCTAAGGCTCCTGTCAGTATCCTGAAGAGGGTTTTGAGGTCACTGACCCCTTTATCTATTCCTCTTCCTAATGCTTTAGATAAATTTCCTTTTCTTTCCTTTACTGGAACTCTGATTGGTGTACACTGGGCTTAGCCTTTTGGCACGAATGGAGCCAGGGTCTTTCTCTTAAATGCCAATTATTCCCTGCTTACTTAAAAAAAAAACAAAAACAAACAAAAAACACCTCACACACAAATTATTTTGGCTCTTCTCCATCGCCTGGTTCTGATCATTCAACTCCAGGATCCCAGCCGACCCAACCTCTACAATGATCTAACTCTCTCCCCACCCAGGGACAGGATTTCTCTGTATCTTTATTGGCTGAAACACCATTTCTTTTGGATAATGTTACGGGCCTTCACGGTATCTCTCCTGGAAGCTCTTCCAGCACTGCATTCCAGGGGAGCTCACCATTTATTCCTGTTTCTCTTGCCCTCTTACTCCCCAAAACAACCAATTGGTTTGTTCTCAGCATCTAAGGAGTCCATGGCAAGAAATCCCTTAAATTTATGAGTGGATCAGATCCACTGTGAGGTGCGGGTGCACATTTCAGTTGTAGCTTTTTATCCCTTTCACTCTTGTGGCTAAATATAAACTGATTCATAGCATGGAGGAGCCTGTTTGTGGCAGAGATGGGAAACCAAGTCTCAGAATGGAAGCCTGTTCTCTTCCAGTTCTTGGCAGAACATTATTGTTTATTGCTTCTGCAGCCTGAAGAATAATTTCCAACATATTCTTCTTACTTCTGTAGTCCAGAGAGTACTTTCTAACCTATGTTATTCTCCATATTTCACTCATGGAAGGAACTTTTAAAAACAGATGTTTCAAAGCAAACACTAGGGTCTGACAGAGGCTGGGAGTCTGCAAATGCCACTTCAGCCAGAGCAGCTACATTTGAATTTTTATCTTGGTATTAATTTTGGAAAATAAAAAAAAAAGCCAAGGACTCTGCTTTCGAAATGTTTTTCGTGGAGGAGGGTGTGGGTGTGGGCCCTGTGTATATGGAAACTTTCTGTACTTTCTGCTCAGTATGTTGTGAATCTGAAACTTCTCTACAAAATGCAGTTTAATGATTTTTTTTTTTTGACAAAGGTTTTGAAGTCTCTGAAGCCACAGGACTGTAGATTAGAACAGCTGAAGAGGTGTGAACAATTGTTAGTCATTGATCACTTCTAAGGGCTACAATGTAGCTGCTGATCACTTCTAAAGGCTACAGTGTAGCCAGTCCCCGAGAAACACTTAGAGGATTATAACTTCCCCATTAGAGTCATTCTTCTTCCTCTCATGTGACCTAAGTGTGATGTTCCCCATAACTTCTTCCCTAATAGCAGGAAGTCTATTTATATTGGTGGAAGAATTCACCATTATATATAGTTTTTCTTCTTGTTTTTGGTTTTAGTTGTTATTATGTTTTGTTGTTATTTTTTTCTATTTCCCTCCCTCTGTTCATCCCTCCTTCCACCTGTCCGTTCCTCCCTTCCTCCTTCCCCCCTTCTCTCTCTCTCTCTCTCTCTCTCTCTCTCTCTCTCTCTCTCTCTCCCAGTCTGACCACAAACTTGCAATACCCTGTCTCTGTTTACCAATTGTTGGAATTATAAATCTGTGCTACCTTACCCAGATATATTTCTTTTTAAATGTTTATTTGAATCCCTAGATTTTGCTGATGTTGTAAATGCCACACACACACACACACACACACACACACACACACACACACACACACCCCTGTGTGAATCTAAAGAAGTCCAAGTCCTAGTTCCTGGTACCTGTGACTATGCTACCTTATCAGGCTGAAGGAACTTTTGTACCTGTGATTGCAATAAAAATCTTTGGCTTGAGGTCCCACCCCTAGCTCATAGCTATAAGCAATTGATAGCTACTGAGAAAACCAAGAGTCGGTTTTCTTCAGAGAATCAGCCTCTCATATATTACCCTGTCTGTGCTGATTGCTCTATTTCCATATACTTATGGGAAGCTGTAATTGGAATCAATGGGTTACAGAAAAAAAATAAATATGAGTACATGAAGCTAAAAGAGCCTGGGAGATGGGATAAGAGGAGTGGGCATAATCAAAGATATTTATGGGTAAAAATCTCGTGGAATATAAATAATTTAAAAAATAAATAAATAATTTTAAAAGATTTGAGATGGGAATGTTACTCTTGAGTATCTATGTGGGTCTGATGTTGAGGGGGTTCCTGAAGGTGTCACACAGGAAAGTGAGCCTTGCAGAGAGATAAAAATGAAGACGCCATACAGATTGATGTCTTCAACCTGGATCAAACTTCAAGGAGTCTAATAACAGGCAGTTTATTCCTGGAGCATTTGGAAAAGAATGTTTCCTGGTGTAATACAATCCCTGTTGTACAAGGAAGCATAATTATATTGAAACTGACTCAGAGTATGTCATTTCCTCCAAGAAGATGGGTTCTAGAGATTGTCTACCTGTACTAGCTTAAGGGTCTATGGGTCTGCCCTGTTCTCTGCCATACAGATAACATAGAGGTCATTGGGGGCTGTTAACTACCTCTGGCCCTGGTTGTGGGAGCTTGGAGGAGCATCTGGCTATCTGGGTCATTGATTATAAGAGCTTAATATGACATGGCCCAACAGATAACACAGATCATTAGGCAGTTAATCACTTCCAATTCTCAGTTTTCTGGGTGGAGGAAGAACAGGTTTTTCATCTTTTCCATTGGAAAGCAATTCTGTGTGCTTAATGTTTCTGGTTTTTCTGGAGATCTGTGGGCGCAAGGACCTTCATGCTATGTTCTCAACATGATGTAACTAAAAAGCCCCGTCTTAGTTAGGGCTTCTGTTGCTGTGATGAAACACCATGGCCAAAAAGAAGGTTGGGGAGGAAGGGTTTTATGATGCTTACACTTCAACATTGCTGTTCATCACTGAGGGAAGTCGGGACAGGAACTCAACAGGGCAGGATCCTAGAGTGCAGAAACTGATTCAGAGGCCATGAAGGGGTGCTGCTTACTGGCTTGCTTTACCTGGTTTGCTCATCCCACCCTTTTACAGAACTCAGAACCACTTGCCCAGGGATAGCACCACCCACCATGGGCTCCCTCAATGATCACTAAATGAGAAAATAATTTATAGCTGGATCTCATTGGGGGCACACCCTCAACTGAGGCTCCTTCCTCTCTGATGACTCTAGCTTGTGTCAAGTTGACACACAAACCAGCCAGTACAGGGCCCCTTAAAAGAAGGAGGATGTAGCTTTAGAGTAGGGACAGGAACTTGTCAATGAAAGCAGAGAGTACAGTAATTCTCTGTGAGCAAGACACAGACCACTAGCTTTAAAGACAGAACCACAAGCCAAGAAGAGAAGACTTTCTATGCTTTACTAATTTTATTCCACAGAATGTGGTCCATTTCCAATCACAATCACCGGTTGTGATTCTTTCATGACTGAATAATATTTCACTGTGTATATCCACCTCACTTTCTTTATTCATTTAGGTTGACTCTGTAACTTGGTTATTGTTAAAATGCTGTAATAAATAAACATGTTATGCCTGTCTGGATTACAAACTTAATCTCATTTATATAATTACTCAGAAGTAAGGTAATTGTACCCAATGGTAGTTATATTTCTAATTTGTAAAAGGAAATTCCATGTGTTCTCCATGATAGGTGTACTTACTTACACTCCCATTAGTGGTGCATGAATGTTCTCCTTTCTCTGGGTAACCATGCTTGTTTTGTCTGCCAATCTGAAAGCTTCCAAAATGGCATTCATCTTTATATTCCTATTTCCTCCAGTTACTTGTATGAATGATACCATCACCTATATTTCCAAGGCACTTTGCACTTCCCAAAGCATGCATTTGTCCATCATCCACTTTGAGTATTATCACTTGTGGTCCAAGCAAGACTGGTGGTAATATTGACAGATTTGATTTTACAAGACTAGCGCTTGGATTTTAATGACACCCTCTTCTCCCCAGTATTCCACATATTGTCTATAAAGTGAGTAGAAACACAAAAGAAAAATCAAGGCACCCTTGGCCACCTATTAATAGTCACAAGATTGGAATCTAGAACCTTAGAGTCATCTATGGACCTCTGTGGTCCATTCTTCTCTTCCCATTTTGAAATGGTGAGGAAAAAAATGTTTGCCTATCTGGTGGTAGCCAGGAAACTCCACAACAGTGATCTGCAGCATCCTCCTCAAAGATTTGGTTGATGTGCTGTAGAACTGACAGGAGAGAAGGGAACCCTCCATTCCAGTGGTAGAAGGTGAGTGAGACTGGTTGCTCAGCAATCTATCCCCTTTCCTCTTGCACTCTGATCTCCACAAGGGAAGGCCATGCTATTCACCCGCCCCTCAGGACCTGGCCAGATGACAAGGCAGAAAGGAATGACACTGTCAGTGTTTCACCTTTTAAAAAACTGCATAGTATCAGAGTTCTTCCTGAAAGACAGTACCATGCCTACAGGCAGAGATATATTCAAGTCCTGTGTCCCCACTTAACAGTGGTATAAGCTTGGCAAGTCAGATTCCTTGGGTACAATCCTACTTTTCCATCTGCAGAATGTGGGCAATAACACCAAGCCTGCAAAATCGTTGTGTAGATAAAAATAATATATGTGAAGTACATGGAAAATAATTAAGAGTTCGAATGGTAGCTATAATTAGTTATAGTCAAGAAAACAGAGAGGGGGAGTGGATTTCTTAAGGCCGGACAGCTGGTACACGGCGGGCAGGCGGGCGGAACTAAGATTAAAGATCCATCCAAAGGCCTTTCTGCTCCTAGGAGAACCAAGTCCCCTGCCAGGAGTAGACCTCCAGGCAAACCCTCCACCACTTAAACAGAAAAGACACTTCTTTTCTTCTGCCTGCACCAGGACCAAGTGTAGCCTTAGGGTGCCTGAGTCCCGTGTGCAACTGTAGGGGTGCAGAGGAAGTTTGGGGCCTCCTTCCTTTTTTGGGGGGGTTGGGTTTTTTTAGACAGGGGTTCTCTGTAGCTTTGGAGCTTGTCCTGGAACTAGCTCTTGTAGACCAGGCTGGCCTCAAACTCCCAGAGATCCACCTGCCTCTGCCTCCCCAGTGCTGGGATTAAAGGCACCACCACCGCCCGGCCTGGGACCTCCTTCTTGCACTCCACGGTGGCAACTCCTGCGTGAGCACAGAGGGCAATGTTGTGGTGGGGAGCTCCAGCTTTATGGAGGAGCTCTCTGCATGATTCTTGCTGACACTGACTATGAACACTAGTAGCCCTAGTGTCTTCTGAAAAAGCGCTGGAGCGATGGCCAGGTTTCCCCAGGACACTGGCCAGCAGCCTGCTGCATCCTCTAGTGTAGGGAGACACCAACTTCCTTTTGCCATTTGTCATCGCTAGGCTCCTCAGGCCTTGCAGGGATCCGGACTGTGGGAGGAATCAGGAAATCAGGAAACCGACCGAGGTGTTCTTTGTGAAAGAAAACCGCAGGCACACCTGCGACTAGGTAGGAGTGCACTTTCTAATGGTTGTACCTGCTTTCAGAGCATGTGTACTAAGAGGAAGTACAGGACAGACTGATCCCTCCTCCACAGGGTACCTTCTACACAGCTCTGCCCACTTCACCCGCATGCACCTCCACTGTGACTAGGACTCTAGGTCTATAGATCTTTGCCTTTTCCGGTGCTTTCAACCAGTCTCCTCCTTTAAGGCCGCCTCTGTAGCCTCCAGGGCTAATAACTAGACTACTTATCTCTTGGTGGACGAAGCAAAGGGACATAAAAGGCATGGAATTCCATGGCAGTTTACCTAGTTAGGCTCTGAGACCCAAAACTTTCTCTTTTCTCTCTTCCTGGCAATTTTGCAATCTCCTAGGTTCCTGGCAAGAAGAGTTCTCTGTCTTTGGGCAGCCAGCCCTGCTGTATAGTAGAGTGGTTGCCAGTGAAGGTTTTATTGAGGGTAGAAAGTATGTAGTGACCTTCTTAGATGCTTCATCCAAGTTGAAATGAAAGTTAGGCACTCATGAGAGATGATCTGATCAAATTCCTCAAACCTGTGAGAAAGCATCTTTCTGACAGTAGAGACCCATAGTTCCCGTTAAAAGGAGATTCCAAGTGATTCTGTGAGGCACAAGGAAGTTTTGAGAGGCACAAGCACTTTAGAAAAGTGCTCGGTTAGACTAGAGGAAGGTCCTACATCCACTAGGCTGCTGGCATCCTGCTTCACAGGTCCAGGAAAGCAAAAAAATAAACTGAAAAGCTAGAAGATGTATGAGCAGTATTGTAGATCCTGTGTTGGATTGAATAACAATGGTCCCATAGGCTTATATATTTGAATGCTTAGTCACCAGGTAAAATTAGAAGGAGTAGGAGTTTAGCTTTAATGGAGGAGGTATGGCCTTTCTGGGGTGAATATGGCCTTGTTGAAGGAAGTGTGTCACTGGGAGTGGGTTTTGAGGTTTCAAAAGCCCACGTCAGGCCAAGGATTTCTCTCACAGCCTGTGCATCAGGATATAGTTCTCAGTTACTGCTCCATTGCTATGTGTCCCACCATGATGATAGTGGACTGAACCTCTGAAACTGTAAGCAAGTGCCCAGTTAAATGTTTCCTGAGAGTTGCCTTGGTCATGGTGTCTCTTCACAGTGACTATGATAGGTCTCCTCTTCAGTTTCTGGTAACTTTGTACCCACACAAAGCTTTATGATTCCGTAAAATATCAGAAAGTAATGAGGACTTTGGGGGTTCCATGAAATCCTGCATTTGCATAACCACTCAGGTCCCAAGACTAAGCATACCTGCCAAAGACCTCAACTTGCTAATAATGACCATCGTGTTATTTGGATCTTTTAAATTGAAAAAAAAAGTAATCTGATAGGGAACATTATACTCAGTGTCACCTTGGTCACTGTTCTGTTGCTGTGAAGAGAAATCATGACAAAAGCAACTCTTAGAGAAGAAAGCGTTTGGGGGGGGGAGGCTTGCTTACGGTGGCAGAGGTTTAGTCCATTTTTGTCATGTCGGAAGCCTGGCTGCATGCATGATGTTGAAGCAATAGCTGATAGCAACATCCTGATCCATAGGCGAGAGAGAGAGAGAGAGAGAGAGAGAGAGAGAGAGAGAGAGAGAGAGAGAGAGAGAGAGAGAACACAACACGGGGGCTTTTGAGACAGCAAAGTCCACTTCCAAGGACATACTTTCTCCCACAAGGCCACACCTACTCCAACAAGGTCATACCTCCAAATCCTTATAATCCTTTCAAACAGTTCCACTCCCTGGTGACCAAGCACTCAAATATGTGAGCCTATGGGGAGCATTCTCATTCAAACCACCACAAGTGCCTAAGGTGGTAAGCTGTACAGATACTACTGCTTGCCTGGTCTCAGCTGACAGAAAGCTAGTGCTTTCTGGGTAGAGTACTTAGGTTTCGGGGAGACTTAATTTTTCCTCACCGGCTCCAGCAAGTGATTAGGAATAAATATCATGTGCATATGCTGCCCAAGGAGTCATGGGAGAAACATGCTGAGGAGTTGATGGAGCACTTTTCTTCCTGTTTAATAGGCTACAGGAAAGGTAATGTTCCTTTGCTACCTCTCAGTGTCTTTGCCTAAAATTCCTTCTGTCTACAATCATGAAAGATGGACAGACATAATACTGAGGTATTCAGACAGAAAATTAGGAAACACATGGGGGGTCTTGTGACATTACTGAGCTACAGGATTGAATTGCTAGGATCTGCCTTGCTACCTGAGATGAAACATTTTCAATATTTAGACCACTTGTAGTTTGGTTTTCTGTTACTTGAATCTCAAAATATCCACACGATTCAGTCAATGAGAGTGGACTCTCACTGGATTATGCAAGCAGAAAGAGAAATCTGGCTGAACAAAATGGGATCAGGAGATTTGGGGTTCCTGTCAACTTTCAACACTGTTATCTTGTATCTTTCTCTCAGAAGTTCCTTGTTCTAAGCCTTGCTAGTCACTTAGCACAACTTTGATGAAAGAACTGGAGGGAACAACTCAAACGAGGTGAATTTTATTTTGCTCCTGGTTTCAGATGAGTTGGTCCATAGTTGGTTGGCTGTGTATGCTTGGAAAAGACATCATGGCAGTGAAAGCATGTGGTATAGAAAGCTGTTCTCCTCGTGGCATGCAAGAAGCAGAGCAAGAGACAGGAACTGAACCACATATGGCCTTTGAAAGCACACCTCCAGCTACTCTTCCAAAACAGCATCATCAGCTGCAGACCACGCTTTTAATATAGGGGCCTATGTGGAGCTTTGCACATTCAAACATTAATCGTGCTTGTTCCAATAAATTTGGCTTAGTTACCCTTTTGCCAGATGCTCCTTTTATGTCTTCTGTTACTGCTTTCTACCAACTGGTTGGTTCTTTCTACCACTTACAGTTCAGATTTCCAAGAAAGAGAACTCTTTAGTCAGTTGGCTCCTAATAGGAGAATTTTTCATGCCCGCCCACCACATGCATCCTGGGGACTAAATGTCTTTGAATCAGGAGGTTGGATAGAGTACATAGCCAAGCCTACTCCACCTCAGAAGCCATGGTCTGGGAAGGCTCTGTTAGAAGGAAACAATGCTTTCGGCAGATACAAAAAACAGACCTGACGTTAGAACCTTCATAGGGGAACAATGAAATAGCCATGCTAAACCAAGGTATCTGAGATGTAAATACATTGCACACCCAAGAATGAGATCCCAGCCAGAGTCTTTGCACATAGCCTCAGAAAATATCCCCAAATTAGGTCCACCCACCCATGCACCCACACAGGAAGCAAACTGGTGCTGTCTAAAATATGCATACTACAGATGATTTTTCCACATGTGTGTCATGTGAAATGCTTTAAGAATTGTTTTAGTCATTATGAAACCTTTTGCATTGTGTCAGGATGTGTAAGTAGAGCCTCAGAACTGGAACCGGGATGGGGGGGGGAGAATACCATCAACGCTGCAGTATAATGTTTCCTAAAATAAAGTTCTAAGAAAGCATATGGGAAAACTAAGCACTTGGGAGGTCGAGGATGGAGGATTGATGGGAGTGCTGTGAAAGACAGATTTAGAATTCTTGGATCTAAAGTCAGGAATGAACTATTAAACAGCCAAGAGCCTCATTTAGTACAATATGGATACTTGCAGTGATGCTCAGAGAACAAGCCATGAATTAGTGTTGGAGAGATATTAGGCAGGCCTTAAAATAATGGTACACAGCCCTTGGTGTGACCTAAGACAGTGGGGTGTAACGGAACCTGTGTGCCTCTGAATATCATTTTCTGGAAAGCAGAGTGCTTAGATATTTTACCTTCATGTAATTCATATGATACATAACTCCTAGAATTTAGTATGAATTCTGTTTTTTAGCCTTATGTTATTTAAATGGCATTGTTGGCCTTAAGATATGTAGATTAGGGGCTGGGAAGATTATCTGTCTCAGTTAGTAAAGTGCTTACTACACAAACCTGAGGATATGGGTTTGATCCTCAGCACACATACAGGCACAATGTCACCCCTTGATCCCAGTGCTGAGATAGGCAGAACCCTGAAGTTTACTGGCCAGCCAGTTTAATTGTGTCTCAAAAATTAAGGTAAAGAGAAGTTAAGGAAGAGACCCAATATTGACTTCTAGTCTCCACATGAACCTGAACATATGTACACACACACACACACACACACACACTTAAAAAAACACAAAAAGATAGGAATATTATTTGCATAACCCTAGCCTACTCATTCCTCTATTAAAAGCAAAATATTCCTTCTGGTCACAGGAAGGGAGCTCGGGGCTTAAAAGAGAACTTGAGGTCCCATCCTCAAAAATGGAGGAGAACATATCAAGATAATGGGGTAGCTTAAAGGACCTGATAGCAGCCTTCACTGATACCCAGCAAGGAAGTGAGGATCTCAGTTTTACAATCACAAGAAACTGAATTCTGCTGACATGAATTGGAAGGCAGTTCATCCCTAAGCCCTTCCAGAAAAGAGCCAACCTGGTCAACATCTGCCTTCAGCTTTAATACTCTGAGCGAGGAACAGAGGCACGTTCTCCCAGATTAAAAGCCTGACTAGCCTACAGAGCTTTGAATAAAATAAAATAAAATAAAATAAAATAGTAAATGTTCTTTTTAACCTGCTACACCTGTGGTGATTTCTTATGCAGTGCTGGGAGACAAATGTACAGTTCTAGAAATCCATGTCTTTTCATCTTAAATGCACTTTTTTCCTTCCACGTATTTGCTTCTTCTTATTTCCCATTAGTTTAATTATAAATATTTTCAATCAAAATATGATTACTAGAAGCAATAAATAGTTTGACTCTACATTAATGTTGATAAAACATAAGATAAATTGCTGGGCATGATGGTATATGATGTGGATTCCCCTCTGTATGCTGTGAATATGTTTTATTACCATTGGTTAATAAAGAAGCTGCTTTGGCCTGTGGGAGGACAGAATATAGCAAGGCAGCAAATACGAAGAGGTGGTGGTGGGGGTCTGGCCTACATAATGAGATCTTATTGCAACAGGAACAATACAATACATACATGTATACATACATGAAAATTAGAAAATCTGTACTCTGTAGCTTAATTTGTATAACTAGGGAAATCACTTTCTTACACCTTAGTTCTTCATCTACAAATAGAATTGATAATGTGTATTAAGTACACCTAAGTCAAACTCAGGTCAGACAATAAACTCAATGTTTTTTCTAAAATTCATGATGGCTAAAAATGCTAGCTACTCCCCCCACACTGAATAACTAGCAAGTCACTTAGGGAAACCAGAAAAGTCCACAGCAGTAAAATCCCCTACTTGAGCATCTAGACTCCTGCAGAGAGGAAAATGACTTTTCTTTTTCCAGAGAGAAAGCATCTGAGACAAGATGCAAAGGCTATATTTCCTATTCAGTCCACGTTTAGTCTTTAGGTGAAAAGTGCAGATGAATAAATATGATATACTATTTCTCAACATCACCAAGAACAAAACACAAAAGCCAAAAAGCAAACAAACAAACAGAAAGGGAAACAGTATCATCTCCCAAATAATCAACTAAATTGCTTAGAATGTAAAAGGAAAAAGAAAGCTACAACACAATGCATTGTGTAGAAGGGACATTGAGTAGAATGAATAACTAAAACCAAACACCCATAAAGCAAAGGAGAAGCAGAAGTCCTGGAGATGTTATCCTTGGCTGCATATGGAATATGCCTGTGTATAAACAATGGTATGTGAGAGGTCTTAATCAGGAAGGAGTATTGGAAAGACTAACTGCAGGTATGGTGGAGCCTGAATTAGGAAACTAAATCTGTGAAGAAGAAAACAGACCAGAGATGAGGGATAAACACCCCCATGAAGTACAAAAGGACAGATGTAGAAATCAGATGAGTTCTTCCAAGTGCTAACAGCATCCAGATTAGAGAATATTCAATATAGATCAAATTATAGTTGCCATACAAGGAAAGATTTTGGAAGAGTTGGAAAAGGAAATACTATATTTACCCCACAAAACTTCCTGCCTGTTCCATTGTTCACAATGAAGACACATGTTACGCTATAATAAACCCAGGTAATGAATATGTACACACAGTAAAATAGAAAATAAATTAAAAAAAAAAACAATGATGAGCTTTCACAAGTGCACAATGTTCTCTACTCAATCTATACAAAACTAAGAACCAACTTTAGCAAGTAAAACCACACGATCACATACCTCCAACAAGATCCTTGGTCAGAGTTTTAAGTTAGAGTCTGCCATATGTCACTGGTGAGGACCAGGTATGGTCTCAGTCCTTTTATCTGTGAAACTAAGACTGTAAACACTCCATAAGGCTTTGGACCGGTTAGGTGGAATGTCACATTAGAAATATCTATATATATATGTAGCCAATCCTTAAATTGGTAACTATTTTATAGATGCTATTTCCCCCTAGCCAATAAAGTAAGAGCTAACTTTCCGAGAATCTTTCCATCTTTAAAGACTTGTGTTTCCATTCTTCTATAATTTGAGACTCCTAAAAAAAACAAAACTAAACATAGCTGAGTATAGTAGCACATACCAACTGTTGTTCCTAATTTCTGGACTGGCTTTCTTGTCTGCGGGGTTAAAGGGTAAAGACGTTACATGGGAAAGGAGACACAGACACGTGGAGGTCCCACGTGGGTGCACTTTTAATGGGGCAGGTTCAGGTGTGCGGACACAACAGGAGAGGCAGGAAAAAGGGAAAAGGGGGAGGGGGTCGTAGCGACCCTCGCCTTTTAACGAGGAATGCAAAGGCTTCTGGGAAATGTGTCCTGCGCTTGTGTGCGCTGGCATCCGTAGTCCAGGGGAACGCTGGGAGCTGTAGTTCCGCAAAGGAACAATACCAACTACTTGAGAGGATAGAAAACAGGAACACTTGAACCTAGGAGTTCCAGACCAGCCTGAAGATAAGATTCATCTGAAAAAAATAAAAGCACACTACACAATCCAACAATTCTGCTCTAAGGTAGATAACTAAAAGCATTGTAAGCAGGATTAGCATTACATCAATGCTCATTACAGCATTACTTATGTGTTCTTTTTTTTTTTTTTTTTGGTTTTTCGAGACAGGGTTTCTCTGTAGCTTTGGAGCCTGTCCTGGAACTAGCTCTTGTAGACCAGGCTGGCCTCGAACTCACAGAGATCCGCCTGCCTCTGCCTCCCGAGTGCTGGGATTACAGGCGTGCGCCACCACCGCCCGGCTCAGCATTACTTATAACAGCAAAAAAGTTGAGGGAAAACCCATGTCCATTTACTTGTGAGTAGGTATACAAAGTATACCACATACATATAATGGGAGATAATTCATTCATACAAAGAGTGAAATTCAGAAATCTGCTACAGTATAAGTGAATCCTGATGTTATATTAGATAGAGTAAAGCAGATTGAAAAGGACAAATGGTATGTGATTTCATTGTGTAAAATATCTAGATTAGGCAAATTCATACAGAGAGAAAATAAAGGCAACCATTGGCATCAGAGGCAAGTGGGAAATGAGGAGTCACTGAACAAAAGAATAACAACAATCTGTTTAGGATAACAGAAAAGTTTTGAAACTAGATGATGGTGATAGTTGCATAACAAAGTGCTAAGATTATTTTCCTTACAAAACCACCTATAACTCCATATCAGAGAAATCAGTTCATGTATGAGACTTTTTAGTCACTTTGCCTGGGTTCAAATCTTCACTCTGCCATTCTTCTGCTTTCCGGGAGATGCTCATGTTTTTAAATTTTAGTTCCCTCCTCTGTGAAGGGATGTGAGGGAGGCATAAAGGGTTATGACAGGTTAGTATCTTAGGATAGTAGTGGAAGACAGACTCAGAGACAGGGTTCTGCCTTGCTGACTCTGGAGCAAAGTCTGAACTCCCCAGGTGCCCCTTAGAGCCATATATTATACAGGCCCATATGTCTACATTGTATGTTGGCCAGACTCTCAGGCCATAGTTTGCACCTGGCCTCACTGAAGGCAGTCACCAAGCCTTTCCAGAAAAACCTAACAAAGGGTCAGGATATGCTAATGTTGTTCTGCTCCTTCTTTGTAATTTGGAGGACCCCTGGGATAGAGATGTTAATTTAGCCTACTGCGTGACAGAGCAGGCATAGATAAGTGTAGATATGACCTTAGACATTTTTGCCTGGATACCTAGAAAACAAAATGCTAATAAATTTCCCCCCTCAGTTTATGTTTTGGTATAAAAGCTGTTTGAAGAATAAACATGGGTAGAATTTTCAGGATGTAAACTCAGGATTTCATGAGGGATCACTGAGAGAATAAAGTCATGTGAGTTGTGTATTTAATCCCACACCTCCCCTCTGATCCAGAGAAATAATTTATCTTCCGGGCTGGCACTGGACCCCGACAATGCTCTCAATTGAAGCATAAGTCAAAGTGCTTACAGGTAATTGAAAGCAACTATGCAGCCATTGAAGCTGGGCTTCAAGCCCACTTTATTCTTCTTACTTCTGGGAAAGAGATCTTTCTAGTACTTCATGAGACAACACACCACTCGCAGAGTCAAGTTGAAACCCTTGCAAAAAACTCACACATGTCATGATCCAGCCTACCTGTCTGTCTTTACTCCCAACTCTCTCTGTATCTCCTTAATTACTTCAACGTTGAGTTGTTCCCAGCTCCTCCTGAAAAGTTCCTATCATGTTGCTTCCAGTCAGATCACCACCTCTTCTAGGGAAGTTTCTAGTGACTGAACTAGCTGTTTCTGTGATGACTTTTCAAAATGTTTCCCTCCCCCTTTCCCTGTTTGTGTATCTTTCTAGTAAGGCTGTCCCTAACTTGGACTATTAACCAACTTACTCCAAGTTCCCAACATAGTGCCTGCAGTGATTGGCTCAGAAACACAGCTTGGTTGCATAGATGAATGGAGTAGGAAGAAGAACAGATGTATGGATGGCCTACCACTGGTTCAGCATATTGAAGATAATTGAGAAAAGGTATAAACGAATCTCAAACAAAGGAAGCGGGGAGATTATTCATTAGAACCATTGCTGCTCCCAACATTCACCTTTAATATGTCTACATTTGTCTGCCTACCACCCTTTGAACAAGGCTGGGCTTCAACTCATAGAGATCTGCCTGCCTCTCCCTACTGAGTGCGGGGTAAAAGTGTGTGCCACCACACGCATTTTCAGTTGAGTCTCATCAGTATATGAATGTATTTGCTCCTCCTAGCATTCAGATTATAACATACTAGAAATAACATTATACGTTTGTAAAATTAATTTTAAAACTCATGTTTAAAACTAAATACTGTGACAACCTATTATTTTTGTGCACATATATTTAAGTATGTATAGACTAAGATCTATTAAAACCACTTGACTAGAAAAATAAAAAAGAAAATAGGTTCCCCCACCATGTGAAATCATCAAGTTGACATGATTTGATTCAGAACAGCTTCTGTTCCGTTAGTCACTGAGAGAGAACAGTCCTATGAGAACAGCTCCACACTGCAGGTGTCTAGAGAGGCTGTTTTGTTTGGTCTGGGATTGTGATGGTATCTTACTATGTATTCCAGGCTGACCACCCACTCTCTGAACTCTTGACAGCCTCCCAAGCACTGGAGTCTCAGATGTGAGCCACCACACCCAACTTCATTTAGCTCCATGGAATCATTCTGTTATTTAAGTTACTCTTTTATAATGCTTATTTTGACATCAACAGATTTTCTTTAAAAAGAAAAGGCAGGCAATGGAAATATGGAGAATCCCTTTGGAAGGTAAGCCTATGTTGACAGAGGTTTCTGTCCCACTGGGTCCCATAGTCATTCAGTCCCCAAAAAGCACACAGAGGTCTACAATCATAAGCTTGTTGGCCTGTTAGCTCAGGCTTCTTATTAATTAATTCTTACATCATAACCCATCATTCTTGTCTGTGTTAGTCACATGACTTGGTACCTTTCATCAGCAAGACATTCTCATCTGTGTCCTCTATGTCTGGGTGTTGAGTGTAGCTTCACTCTTTCCTCTTCCCAGAATTCTTCTGTTCTCATTGCCCCACCTCCACTTCCTGCCTGGTTGCCCTGCCTATACATCCTGCTTGGCTACTGGAATTTTATTTACATTTTATTAAACAAGTACAAGAAACAAATCTTTACAGGGTAAAAACCATTGTCCCACAGCATACCTAGATAATTACATGCATTTTTAGACTAAATAGCTTAGAACACAGGTTATAGGTTTTTCAGGGACCATTATTGTCCTCAAGAAAGAAAAGATTTGTTACTCAGAGCTATTAGGATCTGATTTCCCTGTGCCTCAGTTTTCCAACCTGCAGAATGGAGGTAACAATGATATTGCCTTCATAGACTTTTATGCACAGCGCGTTCCATTATTCACTGTTCTGCCGCCTCTCATGGCCTGGGGCTCAGGTCTCACTGGAAGTTGAAAGTTGATATGGGAGTTCCCTCTGTATGATTGAATATGATTGGTAATTAATAAGGAAACTTCTTTGGGCCTATAGCAGAACTACAGGGGAACATAGCCAGGCTGGGAAAACTAAACTGAATGCTGAAGGAGGTGGAGTTAGAGAGAAGCCATGTAACCCTTCCAGAGCCAGACAGAACTTTAGCCCGTAAGCCATGGCCACATGGTGATACACAGATTACTAGAAATGGGTTAATTTAAAATATTAGCCAATAAGAAGGTACAGCTAATAGGCCAAGCAGTGATTTAAATAATGTAGTTTCTGTGTGATTATTTTGGTTCTGGGCAATGGGAACCAACAAGCAGCTCTCTCCTCCTACAAATTGGCACCAACATGGTGGACTAAATCCACATAAGACCTAAGAGGACTTGAAAATGAATTCTAGACACAAAAGTACAGAGTTTAACACAGATTCTTGCTGTTTGCTAGTGGTGTGCTACAGCTCCTTTAAGAGATGTTTTCCTGACTCAGTGGCAGCAGAAAAAAAAAAGTCACACCATTTTGAAATGCTGACTTTCTAGGCCACGCTGCCAGTGTGACCTCTGGCTCTTTTGGGAGACTGAGTATTTGCATGGGGGTTGTGAGCAACGTGCTACGGTTTGTTTGGTGGCAACATGGACCAGGTGTATGCCTGGAAGTGGGATGATGTGCATGGCTCTCAGAGGTGGTGAGTGGCTCTGCCATGCTGGACTGGGTGGGGCAGGCAGGCAATGCCATATTTCCCCTAGCAATGATGCAACTTAAGTTTTTAAGAAGCACTTAGCATTTTAAGAAGTGCTCCTGGACAATAAAGAATTATGGATATACAATGGAACAGATTCAGATATAAAAGACCTCTAAATGGGTCACAGTGTTGGATAAATTTATGTAGGCTTGGGAGAGAGAAGAAAAATAGTACAAAGAGTTATAAAAAGTGGTAAATGTTTTTTAAAAATAAAACAAAGTTTGTTGTTTTTT
>NC_022013.1:80927414-80936266 GCF_000317375.1 Microtus ochrogaster
ATTGATCAAGACCCCCTGAAAGGTTGCCTTGAACATCCCTCAAAAATTACTTTGCCCAATAAACAGCAAGAAGAAGTTTATACAAAACTACAACCATATTCCCAAATATTATATATAAATGTTCTTTTACATTTAAAGGAGGATAGGCTATAGAGATTTCATTGATATAGATCTCAGTTTATGGATACAAACTTAAGGTCAATTTTCTTGTTTGTATAGTTTTGCTCTTGATTAAGATATTGCGTTTGTGCAGCTCATTTTAAATGTAATGTATAATTAAGAAATACAGGTTAATAATCATCTATAATAATCAAGCTTGTAGTCATGTTAGTTAGATTTTCTAGATGTACAGAGATGTATTTCAGATAGACAGGTATTCTTCAAACCTTTCAAAAACTAAAGAATATAGCATTTAAAATGCTTTAAGAAGTTCGGACTATTCATGACAGAAACACATCTGCTCCTGGCAGCACCAGTTACTTCAAGGGGAAGATGGGCATTGAAGAGGCTCCTTATGGAGTTTGCTAGCCATTTGGGTGAGAAACTTCTCTTGCCTGGACTGCTTAACTGGACATATGGGACCCACAGAGAAATGACTGCTGAACTTGCCTAAAGGTGAGACCATCCTTGAGGGTTCCTGATTCATAAAAGAGTCTGCTAGACATTCTGCAGGATAAAAAACAAAGTGACTGAAAAACTGCTAATATGGGTGGAACTGTCCTTGATATTTCCTGCTTCATGGAAAAGTCTGCTGAATACTTTGGGCCTAAAGGCTGAAGATGGATGCCCCAGTGGTATAAAAGAACTTTGGGTGACTGTCCATGCAGTGAGATGTCTCTGTCATTTCTAGAGTTTTGGACTTCTTGTTTGCTTAGGCAATATATTTTCCTTCTGAAGTCTTTGATGGAGTTGAAGAATTAATAGTTATCATTTTCCTTAGTTGTGATAAAAGATAAAATAGATATAAATATTGTAACTGTAATTCTTGCTTGATAACTGTTTTGTTATATGTAATTTTACTATGTTAAGGTTAAAACCTTCCTTCTTTATTTAAACAGAAAAGGGAAGGTATGCTTGAATAGGATTGGTTAATTGATAAAGAAACTGCTTTGGACCTATAGCAAAGCTATAGGAGAACAGAGCTAGGCAGGGAAAACTAAGCTGAATGCTAGGAGAAAGGAGGAAGAACCAGAGAGAAGCCATGGAGCCCCACAGGAGCCAGATGGAACATTAGCCAGGAAGCCACAGCCATGTAGTGATACACAGATTACTATAAATGGGTTAAGTTAAGATGTAAGAGTTAGCCAATAAGAAGCTAGAGCTAATGGGCCAAGCAGTGATTTAAATAATATAGTTTCTGTGTAGTTATTTTGGTTCTGGGCAGCCAGGATGTACAAGTGGCCTCCCACTACAGAAAATGGTCAGTCTGTCTGGACAAGATGACAAACCCAGGTCTGAAAATTCAGATGATATGGTTATTTTTACCCATCATGTATTTAAAGTATGTAGCTTTCACTTAGACAAACAGTTCAGAAAAACCCTGTATTGTTTAGAGAATTTCATCATTATTTATAGATATTTAACATGTGCCTGGTGATTGTTTCAGCATCTGGTATCTGAGAAAACTGAAGCACATAAATTACTAGTCTGCATTCTCCAGGCTCCCATCATATAATCTCAGGCCTTGGAAGAAGTGTCACGCTGTGTCTCTTCAGTCTTGTGGAAAGGATTTAACAAGCAGGTTAGTATGTAAGGGAAACTGCTCTTATTTCAGAATAATATGACAACTCAGTATCTAAATGACTCTTCTGTGTCTAATAAAGCCAGAGTGAGATATTTTCCATGCCGTTGTTCAATTTTCTTTTTAGAACTCATGCAATCAGTTCCTGTTTAAGCTGTCAGCAGAGGAGTTTTATCCTTCTGATTGTCAGGAAAGGAAATGTTTGCAATCCAACATCTTAAACTTTTGTCTGGGCTCCCAAAAAGTGTATAGTTAGTTTCTCACCATGTGCCTGCTTCAATCCATCAAGTCTTCATTGCCTTCTCTTACTGCATCTGCCCATATAGGCTGCAGAACTTCATGGTTAGTTATCTTGTCTTTCACTGTGTTTTCTGTGAGCCCTTCTAGAGCAGGAAGGAGGATAAGCTTCACACTGTAAATGAAAGGGAAAAAACCATTTCATTTAATTTAACAATACCAGTAAATAGCACAAGTACTGTGCCAATCTTACAGACAAATATGAGTAGGTTGCTGTGTAGATAATTTCTGCTCAAAAGAGTTGCAGGAAAGCAAAAAACTAGACAGGTTTTGTGTAGACATGTATGACATCTGTTTTAGAGAGGGAAGATGACTAATCCCAAAGCCTGAAGTGTAGGGATAAGTCCCGCCCCTTAGGGGGCGTGTTCGCCTCGGGCAAATGCTTGCATATAAATTTGGCGAGCTGCTCCCAGGCGCTGCTTCTGCTTTCCTGGTCTCTGCAGATCGGTGGTTCTGTAAGTCTATTAAAGCTATATATATGTGTATTTACAATCTGTCTGCATTTGTTTACGCTGTTACACTGAAGGGTGGCTTGAATACCAGGGTCCTTTGACCAATTTTATGTCCTGAGCAAATTACTTGTCTTCTTACTGCTTCAAATTCATCATCTCAAAATTATAGACAAAACCTATCAAAGCTAATGCACTTTGAAGATTCATGACATTCCTAGGGATAGTTAACTCTTGGTAACTACTGTTTTTTACTTTTTTAAACTTCCCTCTTCTCACTTACCATTGAAAGATCTTGGCATGATTAATGGTCTTATACTAGAGTCTTACATGCTGTAAGGTAAGAATGAAACCAAAATTTGAATGGGAAAAAAATCCCTTAATTTTACTTTCTATAGAGATTTCTTTACTCAGATTATAGTTATCTAGATCATATGACAATGTTTTGTGGGTTTTTTGTTATATTTTGAGACAAAGGGTCACTGCGTCACCCAAACTAGCCTCTAACTTGTGGTTTTCCCACCTCTGTCTCTTGAGAACGTCTATACCTGACTACATTGTTGGGGAATAATCTTTTTGTACATTGTGAAGAAGTGTTGCTCTCATTGGTTTAATAAAGACTAAATGGCCAATGGTTTAGGCAGAAAGAGGTTAAGCAGGACTTCCAGACAAAGAGAGAGCTCTGAGATGAAGAAGGGTGGCGTCTGGGGAGAAGCAAGATGAGAGGAAAGGTACCAAGCCATATAGCAAAATATAGATAAAAACATGGTTAATTTTAGATGTAAGAGCTACTTAGTAACATGCCTAAACTATTGGCCAATCATTTATAATTAGTACTAAGTCTCCGTGTAGTTATTTAGGAGCTGATTGGCAGGAGAGAAGATTCTGCCTACACTACATGGTAATCTTTAACAGTTGCATCTGGTCAGGGTAAAGCAGTTGTGATTGTGGAAGTGGCTCGAGGCTTGGTAAACCATGGAGTCAGAGAAGGGAGGACACACATCCCTTGTCCTTGACCAAGAAATGCAAAGAACTGTGTAGAAAAAGGAAATTTCTCTTTGTTTCCAATCAACCACTACATTAGAGTTCCTCTTCAATCCAGTTAGTGAAGCTGCCCATGGCATCCAGCATTCCCCACATATGCGATTCCAGGGAAGGTGGCAATAGCAAGATACCAATCTGTAAAGATGACTCCAATTTGTGAGCACTCTCCACCCAGACGCCAAGGGATGCAATCATGACCCTGGAAAAGGACAAGCAAAGGAAGCTCCGCCAGCTTGGAAGTCGAACCTCAGCCTTCAGTTATTGCTCACCCTTGGCTCTCTCCCATCTTCAACAGCAACAGCTCAAGACAACACCACCACCCTCTTTTGGCTCAAAATCATTGGCAGTCAGATGTCATAGGGAAAAATAAGCAGGCATGTGGCTTATCAGGATCCAGACACTGAGCTTGATTAATGATTTACATGGAACTCTTATTTACTATACTATGCAATAGAAAACATGGAATGTATAGAAGTCAAATTTGTGAAAGTTAAGATATTTTAATTTTTAGTTTAAATTTCACTTTATTGCATCATTACTTAGAGGAGTCACCATCAATTATATGTTAATCATATTTTTTAAAACATCTGTTCCATGTGTGTTTAAAAATATTTATTTAAAATTAGATGGAGAGAAACCCTCAAAGCCTCAACCCTACACAAAGAACTAGAGACAGCTGTGAAAAGCTCGGAATGAAAAGGTGGACTTCCCCAGGGAAGAACATACCAACTGATGGTAGAGTGCCAAATGGTAAACCCTGAAAACATACATGCAGGCAGCGTTGTATAGACTAAACAGGTTATATTTAGGAATATATGTGTGTGTGCATGTTTATACATATGTGTGTACTTATGTTTATGCAACAACGATTTGTTAAAAAACAAAAGAGAGAGACGTGGATTTGAAGGAGAGCAGGGAGGGTTGTGTGGGAAGGTTTGGAGGGAAGAAAGGGAAGGGAGAAATGTTGAAATAAGAGCGGCGGAGCTGCGTCCCCAGCACCCGGCCGCCTGCACGGCTAGCTTTATACCCGAAATAATTACACGGAAACTGTATTCTTTTAAACACTGCCTGGCCCCATTAGTTCCAGCCTCTTATTGGCTAGCTCTTACATATTAATCTAGCCCATTTCTATTAATCTGTATAGCCCACAAGCTGGCTTATCAGGAATGATCTTAACCTGCATCTGCCTAGAGCAGGAGAATCATGGCGACTCACTGACTCAGCTTCTTTCTCCCAGCATCCTGTTCTGTTTTCTCCGCCTACCTAAGGGTTGGCCTATGAAATGGGCCTAGGCAGTTTCTTTATTAATAAGAAATCATTTCCACATCAGAGAAATGTAATTAAATTATTTCAAAAATGTTTTTTAAAAGGAAAAATGTTTATTTAAAAAATTTAAAGCTTTTTAATTCAGGATTTTGGATGGAACTGGGAGATGATAAGGACCAGATGATGCACCATTAGAAGCTGCACGTTCCAATACGATGTCACCAGCCACACCCTGCTTTGAAGTATTTGAAATATGTCTAGGACTGCTGCGGTGCCATGCTCTTACTTAACTATAAAAACTGAAGCAATAGTTGAGCATCATGGTACACATGGCAATTCTAGCACTTAGGATGCTGAAGGAGGAAAATGATGAGGTGAAGACCAGTATGAGACTTCATAATGAGCACCTGTCTCCGTAACAATAACAATAAAATGAGTAAATACTGAAGCAGTCTAAATTCTTCTAATGATCTTGATCCTTTTGGCAGGACATGTATCTTGCTTAACACTTGTCATGTATGGTGGTCTGTTTTGTTCATGGTGTGTGTGTGTGCTCATGCATGTGTATAGGTTTATGGGCACATGTTATTTTTAGTGTTGTATGTACATCATTGATTTAGTTCATGCTTACATACCATCTGACTTAAATTATTTCTTTCTTTACTGTATAACATTATATTGTTTTGTAATATGCTAGTCTGATATTACAAGCTACAGTGACAACTATACAAATAATACTAACTGGTAATCATAAGAATGGAAAAACATCACTTTAATCTCAACATAATTATTTTTTAGCTTAAAAATAAATATGGACACAGTTTAAAATCTGAAGCCAAAGTACATGATTGATGCAGAACTGTATGGCTCTAGCTGATAATGCTATGAGAGCTTGATTGTTAATTTGCATACTTTATCTTTTCAGGCATGAAGATCTGAATTTAATCCCCCAAACCCATGTAAAAAAAAATAAAGAAAAAGCCAAGCACAATAGGATGGCAAAGCTTGTAATTTCAGCTCTGAGGTAGTAAAGACAGGCAGGTCCCTGGGATCCCTGATTAGTTCCTACTGTACCTGGAGAGACCCAGGGCAACAAGAGACCCTGTCTCATAAAACAGAACCGATGACATCTGTGAAAAGACAGCCAAGTTTGTCCTTTCTTTCAATGTACACATTCCACATCCACAGAAGTGAAAAAGAAAGAAAGAAAAAGAAAAAGGGAAGAAGGATCAGAGATATGCTGTAAATTCCACAATGAATGACTGCTGTAATTTGCTGGAAGTAGAATAAAATGAGACAGGTAATTGTGTGTATTTTGTTCAACAATAATAAAATATAGTTTATTAAGAGGTATTTTCAGCAAAGGCAGAGTAAATTTGATAAACTTCTCTCAGTATTCAAAGAACCAAATCTGGGTCCTCCACAAGAGCAACAAGTGCCCCAATAACTTTTTTTTAATGTATGACTTTTAACAAGAATCAAGCTTGTCTCTTTGTCCAGATGTTAAAGTGCTTTGCTTCACACATGTCCATATAAAATACATACACATTTTTGTAAGGCAAGATGAATACTAAAAGTAATAAAACAGTAGAGAGCAGGGTGTGGGGAATTGGTTCAGTAGTGAAGCATTTGATTAGCAAGCATGCAAGGCTCTGGGTTGGTCCTCAGTTTCTGGGGCAAAAAAAAAAGGTACATAGCACCTGAGGAATGACCTCTGAGGTCCTCAAGCTTCTATGTGCATGTCTACACATTTACACATGTACCAGAATGCATGAGCGCGCACACACACATTGATACCTGTATGCTCAAAAAAAGAGAGAAAAGAATGTAAGAGCTGAACAATAACAAAGATCCATTGATTCAAATTCTGAAAAACTCCAACATCCCTCCCACCCCGTGGGCTTTTGGTTTTCTGTTTTGTTTTGTATTTTTGTTTAAATTTAAATAAGTCAGATGACATAAAACACATTGTTCAATAAGTACTTTAGATAAGTTTCAATCCAAAGAATGTTTAATTTACAGAAAACATTGTTTATTCACTATCAAATTCATGCCACAGCTATTATAAATATTCTACATCTGTCAGAGAAGAATTTTGGAGAGATACTAAAAATTAATTTCTAACCCAGCAAACACTTTTCCAACTAAGTTCAGTCAAAATTTAGATTTATTGGAATTTTCAAAGGCAGACTAGTGTTTCCTTTACTTCTTTGTTTCACTCTATGATACATTTTAAAAATATTTATGCTGTTTGTTGAAGCAGACTCCATGAAGTGTGCCCTGGATACTGTTGTTAAATCATTCATTGCATACATGCAAAAGCAATGAGTCATTTGAGGGTTATGGAACTGTTGAAAGAAGTAGGAGACAATGCATTTAATAGCTTCATGACTTCTTTGCCAATCTTCTTCTATTGAGTCATGAAAGGGCTCTACAAAGATTTATTGCCTGTTTATTCTAATACAAGATTTTTCTTATAAAGAAAAGATTGTTGAATATTTGAAAATAAGATAAAAGACCAAAAAAGGCAGTATGATTTACATTTTCATTTGTAATATCATTCTATGTAAAAGACCAAAAAAGGCAGCATGATTTACATTTTCATTTGTAATATCATTCTATGTCTAAATGAACCAAATTTAGAACTCTAAGGAATTGAAAGCTTACCTTTGATTTAGCTAATTAAATTTGAGGTTTTTAATTGAAATAGACTTTTCATAATATAATCGATAAAATCACTTTTGCCATTTTATGAGTCTACATGCATAGCACTTTTGCAATCGATACCATAATGTAAATTGCATTAAAAATAACTAGAAAAATGTCAAGACTGCCAATTGAGAAGGAGCTGCTTTCCAATCAATCAATCAATCAATCAATCAAACTTTAAGTTCAATGTTAACTTTGTATAAATGTTATTAATTTGTTTAATTTAGACAGACATAGTTTTGAAGCTAGTAGTTTTTTTTTTTCAAAATGATTACTGGTAAAATGACAGAGTCAGGTGTGGTGGTATACATTTGCTCTCCCAGCTTTCAGGAGGTTGAGAGAGGAAGATTAGGAAGGAGTTCAGGGCCATACTCAGCTACAGAACAAACTTGAGGTCATTATGCATAATTGATATTAATAAATATAAAAGACAAAAAATTCAAATATATATACATATGAGTTGAAATGAATTTCTATAAGGGCACTAGACTAGAAGAGTGGAAATCATTTAGGGCTGCTGCCTGGAGATACCCCACTAGACACCCAACTAGAGTGAGAACTCTTTTTCCTCATGGGTATTCAGGCTTCTTTGTTTGCTGCTGGCTATTGTCTTCCTGGTCCTTCCTCTTTTAACTTTGAAAGAAAATGAGAGGAAGTTCACTTCTGGAAGCTTTAAGCAGATTTCCTCTAGATGCCTAGCTGGCCAGAGTCTGCTCAGAGATGCCAGATATGAGGAGATTGAACAGTCTTTCATAAGTGTAGGCCACATGCTTTTGTTTTTGGGGTTACCAGGGGCTCTGAGCAAAGAAGGGAAGAAGCTGATTATCTGGGATTATGAAAAGCTAGGACTTGGGCCATCAGAGACTTCACCTAAGAAAAAGCAAAAGATTGTTTTAGTAAAAGAAAATGTGAGGTTAGATGAAGTGATTAAGGATAGACTTTCAAGTTTCATATCTTTCAATAGAAAGATAGTTTGCCTTCCTGCTTTGTGTTTCTTCACACAGTGGTGTGTCACAGTAACTGCAGTAGAACACCCTGCACAGCAGGGCTTCCTCCCGGCCCCCAGGTTAGGCACAAACCACACCCAAACACCTTTTTTCACATAGAGATCCTTTATTGTATGGGGAAGAAAAATTAAAGTGACTGTGTTCTGACTCAGACAGAAAAACAGCAGCAAATAACCTTGCAGGGGAGGTCTGTTAGAATGGGCTAGGATGTGGTGATATATTTTGATTGTGCATGATAATTAGGTGAACCAAAGAGGGCTTTTGATTGCTGGACTTTAATACTTTGCTAGCTGGACCTTGGTAGTCAGTCTTAGGAGGAGGAAGTGGCCAAATAAGGGA
>NC_022013.1:80936590-80941759 GCF_000317375.1 Microtus ochrogaster
TGACTGTGGTCTAGAAAGGTTACTTTAATTTGGAGAGGTGGAGTCCTATGGGGAGCTAACCCATTTACACAGTAGCAGAATGTGGTACCAAGACATGGAAACTGGGAGGGAATAAACCTTCATGCAGCAAGCTTACTGATAGCGCCTTCATGTAGGGTCTTCCTTACAAGTAGTTCTGTGGCCTGGAGCCTGGTTCCATGGAAGCAGCTAGCATTATTTATTAGATAGAATTGTAAAATGAGGTCATTTCCATAGAGGGATTTCTTGTCTAATCAACAGAGTGCAAACCATAAGAAATAAATACAAATAATTATTTGTCTTCTTTGAATTTTGTTTCTGTCTTTTCTTAACAACAGAAAACCTTTCACTTCTATTTTAGAAGTCAATGGATCTACAGACATATAGAGAGCTCTTACTAATAAAGTCTTGCCAATTCTAATTTTTTTCCTGTAATGGCCCACATACATTTCCTCAGTTTTATTTTCATTTCATTTTCATTTTATTTAATTTCAGTATTTTTCTCACCAAAATTCTGCTGTAAGACATCTATCTTCCTGCTGGGGTCAGTGAAACTTAGGACTATAGGACCCAGCCATGACAAGATCATTAAAGGCCTGAGTTCCGATAAACACCACAAACTGAGACTACCCAGGCACCACCCAGGGACAGACCATCCAAAAGAAATTCCTAATGTTCAAGCCATTATAGATAGGATCACCTGCCAGCACACACCCATCGCTTTTCACCAGGACACCCCTAGACAAATGTCAGCCAATCAGGGTTCCTAAACCTTAAAAATCTTTCATCCCCATCTTTGCTACTATAAAAACCCAACACTGAGCTCAGGGCTCTCCGATCACTCCAATACGTTGAACACATGGAGAGAACAAGTTTGCAAACTTGTGTAAGAATAAAGGCTCTTTGCTTTTACATACAGGACTCGGTCTCCTGGTTGGTTTTGGGGAGACTCTGTGATCTGGGCATAATAAGGAAGTAAACACAAGTCTGGGCAAGAAGTGGGAGATCTGCAGTTGGTCCTCACTCTTTCTAACTATAACATAGATTCTTGCTTGCTTTCATTATCCATCCTACTGCTTAAACTTGTGTTATATCTCACATCTTCACAATGCTTACCAAAAATGTTTTTTCAAAAATAGAAAGCTTTTGAAAAAAAATGCACAAACCACAGAGGTCCAGCAGAGCTCCTAAAAGCACTCCAAAGGGATGTGTAAGTGTGTGAAGTGTGAAAAGCATTTTGAGAGGGGTGAATAAACAAAACAGAAAGGAAAGAACAACCTGCCTTATAGCAGACATTGAACAAGATGTCCCAAGCACAATCATGACTATTCACCAGTGACTTTGCCAAATAAGTGTACTGAGGTTTAAATACTTTTTAACTTTCAGAAATCTCCATGGGTTATCATAAACACTACCGAACGAATTATCTGTGGGGAAATTGCTTGAAACATTTAAAAACACCCTTTTTTTTTTTTTTTATTTGAAGTAGCTATAGGTTCAAGCTGATATGAAATTACAAACCAAAAAACATTTTTAGGAATAAATTGCACCTGGACATAACAGGATGACTGAAGTGCTGACCAGAAGGTAAATTAGGGGACTTCTAGTATGCAATGTGGGTAGATAAGATATCCTAAAATATTCAGTTATGAATATATATATATGGACTATATATACAAAAGATAATGTATATGTATGTATATGCGTACACACACACACACAAGTTAAAAATAAAAGGACTGGTTGAAAGGCTACTTTGGAACAGTCAATCCACCACCCACTTCATCCTTCCATTCTTGGGTTGCAGCTTCTGCTAACTGAAGCAAGGGGACCAATGGTGTTAAGAAAAATCCTAAGATGAGCTGCTCCCCAGGCACAAAGAAATCCAACCAGGTCAAATCAAACCAAATTAAAATGCCCATATGTTATTAAATGCAGCACTCTCGGGTGGACGAGGGTATGGCAGGGGAGACAGAGAACTGGGGAGCACATGCAAAATCCGGGACCACGTGTTCCTTCCCTGGGCACTCACTTAAATACCCTATGGGAGTGGCATGCTGGGATATGGAGTCCAGACCAACACAGAGCTGGGATGTATGCCAAGGGCTGGGGTGATGCTCCCAACTTAACATTACATTCCAGACTCTTTGGATACAGGGGTGACAGGAAGTTGAGGTGATAATTATGACCAACATTTTAGGCTCTCTTTAGAAAAAGGGGCATAGACTTAAGTCTGGTTTCTTCCTGTGGGCATGGGATGACATGGGAGAGGGGAGAACTGAAAGTTGGCCCCAAAAAGTTCTATTGCTACATCAGAATCAGGTCTGATAAAATCCAGGGTTCCCAATTCTTTTAATTGTTTTACTGCTACACTAACCGCAGCCAGTTTCAAGAATACTTTACAGGTCACTCCTGCTGCCTAAGCCACGACCAACCTACAAAGCACTCCAAGAACAACGCCAAAAGCACCTGCACCAGCTCCTCGGTTCATCATTGGTACCAGCTTCTCCTAGATCAAGGACACCTGCCAACTCTTCTGCATCAAGGACACATCTGCCAACTAAAATCTGGTTTCATCTGCTATTGTGTCCCATCCCATGGCTAGCCCATTTCATAGGGTAATAACAATATTTTTTCTCCTAGCCACCTGCCTTTGCATCTCCCTCAAAAAACAGCTGCCTGAGGCTTACAGAAAACCCGATGCCGCCCCAACCACACCTTTCGCTGAGCGTGAGTGGGCCACAGGGTATTTAAGGAGGGAGCCCAGATGAGGAACATGTGGTTCCGGGTTTTGAATGTGCTCCCTGGTTCTCTGTCTCCCCTGCCATGCTCTTGGCCACCCGAAAGTGCTGCATTTAATAAAACATGGGCATTTTAATTTGTTTTGATTTGACCTGATTGGATTTCTTTGTGCCAGTGGAGCAGCTCATCTTAGGACTTTTTCCCCAACAAAGGGTTTAGGTACTAAAGGATATAAAACATATGTCTCTGGATGGCCAATCCTTGTTTAGGAAGTGTTCCTGATCTGAACCTAGCTGAACCTAACCCAGGCCTTAACAACCCCCGTTTAGTCCCGCCTGTAGTAGGATGAAATAAATACTCCAGAATATGTTCTGGGACCTCTGGAACAAGCACAAGAAGACAGAGAGCTACTGAGCTGGAGAAATGGTTTGTTTAGTGAAGTGCTTGAAACACAAGTAGAGTGACTTGTGTTCTATGCCCAGAATTCATGTCAAAAACAAACGAACAAAACAAAACAAAGCAACGAATTGTGGTGGTGTACATTTGTAATCCCAGTACTAGTAAGACAGAGATAACATGAATCCTGGGGCTCACTGCCTAAACAAACAGGCTAATGAGAAACCTGATCTTAAAAAAAAAAATGGTTCTTGAGAAATTAAACCCAAGGTTGAACTCTGAACTACACACACCTACTTAACATACACATACTCAAGTAGAGAAAGAAGAGAGTGCAAGAGAACACTTCTGATGGCAGGGTGTATCCAAACAGAAATCTCACCCAAACTTTGACTTTCAGATTCCTATCAGATCTTTAGAATCACAATAACTATTAGATATGGACACCAAAGGACCATCAGACTTAAGAAAGCTTCTGTCTTGAAATATAAATACAAAAACAAATGAGTTCTTTAAAAAAAAAGCAACTTGAAGAAAATATAGACCATACAGGAAGGCAAAGAAAAGGTTTTTGAAGAACTATCCTTATCCATATACTTAGAGAGATAAATATTGTGTCTTTCAGGAGAACACAGCCCAAAAAGTCATGGGCTCATAGTGGCTCAAAGAGACTAAAGTGGTGATAAAGGGGTCTGCATGGGTCTGCACTAGGTCCTCTGCATATATACTGTGGGTGGGGTTTTTGTAGAACTCCTAGCAATGGGAGTTGTGGTATCTCTGACTCCTTTGCCTGCTCTTGGGACCGTTTCCCTCTTACTGGCTTGTGTCATCCAGCCTTGATATGATGGGTTTTACTTAGCATTATTGTATCTTGTCATGCTGTGTTCAGCTGATATCTCTAGGAGGCTTGCTCTTTTCTGAAGGAACAGTGGATCTGGGAGAAAGGAGAGGTGGGAAGGGGAGTGGAGAGAGGGGAGGCTATGATAGGTATGTATTGAATTAGGGAAGACTAAGTAAAAATTTAAAGAAAGATACTGTGTCTTTAAAATAAAGGGGGAAAAGCCAAAATAAAAACAAAGAAAAGAAAAAAAACTAATTTTCAGAAAATAAAATAAGCACTCTAGAATAATGACAAAAAACATTATAGTAGAAGTTAAAAGCATGACAAAGCTGCCAAAAAATATTCAGAATAGAGTAAATATGGAAACACAGTATTGAAAAGGCAACTGTGAGAACTAATTAAGACAGTTTAGCATTCAGACAAGTAATTCAAGCTATGATTCCCCTAAAAGGCCTTATGGAGAGCCCAGCTATACAGAAGATCTCTCATCAAAACACATCAAAACACTAAACAGCAATGAAAATATCCTACAAGCTTCCAGAGAGAGGAGAAGTGTAATATCCAAAGGTCAGTATTAGAACTGTTCTAGACTGCTAAATATAGCAACATTAGGACCTGGGAAGATCCTAAAGCAATACTATCAGAATTATAAGATAATTGAATTCCAGGCAAGAATTGTTAACTGTTAGTAGACGAAAAGCACTTTCAAATAGATATGCTATTAAAATGATTGCCTGTGGTTCAGGGTTTCTCAGAGAACGGGTAGGGCTATGGTCCTCACAGATAAAATGAGCTATTAAAGAGAGGGTGAGAAGCAGGAAATTCAACCAGAAGAGCAGAATGAAGCATCCTAGATGGAGTTGAAGGAGCCCATAGTAAGATTTACATCAGCCGACTCAGGTGAAAAAACAGCCTGGGACAGATCTGAAGTCTAAGACACTTAATTGTTAGGGTAACTATTGTATCTAGATGTCTTGAGAGTTCATCTCTTTGAGAGAAGCAGTGATGAGTTCTCAACAATCAAAGTACATGTAAACTCAATCTGTATCCTGGAAAAATCTATCACTCATAAATGCAAATGTTTACAGATTAAAATAAACTTTAAAATAATAAATAAAAATAAATAGATGATAGATAGGTGGGTAGATATAGATATATAGATAGATAAATAG
>NC_022013.1:80941859-80953188 GCF_000317375.1 Microtus ochrogaster
ATAGATAGATAGATAGATAGATAGATAGATAGATAGATAGATAGATGATAGACAGATAAATTTAAAAGCCCTAGGGGCTGGAGAAGTGGTTTAGCAGTGAAGAGAAATTCTGCAGCTCAAAATCTTGAAATGTGAGTCATAAAATGTGGAGTTATTTCAGAAACCAGGGAGGTTTTTGCTGGGAGAGAAGGGAGCAATAGAGAAAGGAATAAAAGGTTGCAAGGGACCTGAAAGGGGAAATGGGGAAACATAGGAGCTCTAATTAGGGAGGGGGAGCAGATAAATACTGAAGGAGAGAGAAAGGTAAAATAATTAAGGACATCTGACAAGTCGTACTAAGAATACATATAATACATGCCTGTATATAAATATGCACATTTAATGTTTAAATGAAAATTTTCCATCAGAGTTGACAATGCTCTCTCAAAGAGCCAACGACCACCTAACAGAAACCCAAACAAGATGCATGAGAAACCCTCTTTTGAGTTGTTAGTTAGGGTTATCCAAGAGAGTCTCAAAACAGAATAGGCTATTGCTAGTGTTATTGCCCTTGGTTGCCCCCCAGAGATGGAAGGTAAGCTCCTGCCTTAAAGATACCATGAACTTCATATACAGATCCAGAAGCCCCAGGATGAATCTGATCTGAAAGTCTACTCCCTGAGGACTAGCTTTTATGGTACTGTAAGGAGCCATGCAAGCTTCCAAAAGAGAAAAACAACTAACAGTGATAAACAGCTAATAAAGTTTGTAAATCACAATGGTCAGCATGGCATGATAAACCTAAGGGTGTAGTAGTACTGGCATGCATACTTTTATGGCAACCAAAAGCTCTCTGATCTAAATAAAACACTCTCAACAAGAGGGAAATCATGAATGTATTGAAAACCTAACAAACTACCTAGGTCTAGTGAAGTCAAGGATCTTGGAGGAGAATTTGCAAATGCCAGTTTACTAAACCAACACAATCCCCTAACTACATTATAAATATTTGCCTTTATACTCGCAGATAAGTGTAGTTCTCACTCTTTAACAAAGGAACTTCTTTGTGAAATAGACATAGATTAGTAATGAAAACTATAGTCAACTGAAATGCAGAATTGTAGAGCCCAATTCCAATGAACATATCTACAATATAACTCCTGCAACTAAGGCTCAGGAATTACTATGGAAGAAGGGGCAGAAAGATTGTGAAAGCCAGAGGAACATGGAGTTTGCTGAGAGAGTCTGTCTCCTGGAAGTGTCCAAAGTTACACCCATGAAGTCTCACCAACTAAACATGACCTAAATAAGGATGTCACCAATACACAGGCCAACATGGATGGGGGAAAGACCTCAAGGCCTCAACCCTATACAAAGAACTACAGGCAACTAAGGAATGCTGAGAGCGGGAGAAAAAATCTTCCCCAGGGAAGAGCACACCAATTGGTTACTCAGTACCAAAATGATCAGCCTTGAAAACATATGCAAACAAGTAATTTTTAAAAAATATCATGTCTATATTTTCCCCAGCCAAAAAAAAAATGTTTCTGTTTGAATTAATAATTGCTGAGTAATAAGACACCATATACCTTTGTTGGCTTAAAACAAGAAGCACTGTATTCATTCATGAAGTGTATGGGTTAGAACCCAGCAGGAAATATGGTTTCTCTGTCCACTGTTTGAAAAGATATGAATAGTTGGGAGGTGGAACAATATGCAGGTCCCTTCGTTTAAATGCCTGATTCAGGGTTTCAATGATGGAGAGATGGCCTATTCTGTGAGCTATGCATGTAGCATCTAGATGGGGCCCTTTCTGTGTGGCATCTATATGACAGATGGTTTCCAAGAGAGGGACCAAGTCAGAAGAGCAGGACATTCTGAAAAACAAGCAAATTAACAAATAGGAGCATTTCCAGTGTTCTATGACCTTGTTGATCAAAGTGTGATCTTCAGGCCAGCAACACCAGCAGTGCTGGGGACAGCCTTTCAAATGCAGAACTTGGCACTTTATATTACAGCTATGGAATCAAAATCTGCAATTCCATATGGTGACAGATAAGTTGCTCATATATTACATTTTCAGGTCCTGCTTTACGAAATATATGCTACTAAAATCACCTTTTGTAGGAGATCCCAAAAAAATGAGGAAACGTGTTGGACAATAATCAATTTGTGAGTGAGAAGAACTAAAATCCAAATTCAGGCGAATAGATTCTCCAACTTACGACGTTCATGAACGTTTGCCAGGGCCTCTCAGGACACTTCACAACCTTAGGGACATGCTACTATACAGACAGTCACCTTGTGTCTAAAAGGAGGTTCTAGAAGCCTTCAGTGCTCTAGAGAAGAGGTCCTGTAACAGTGTCCTCCAAAAAGCATCTTTTCCCCTCTTGTCACACATCACTTGGCCCTGTGACTTCCTGCTAGATTGCATTCCTGGAGTGACAGGACTGTGGCCTTGCTTGTTTATGTAGCTCCAGGAAGATGACTTAACACAGCAGCTGCTCTTTCTTGCTTCTTGATCCACAGGCAGATTTGGGGGAGGGGAGCTAACGAAGATCGTTTTCCACAAATTGTGTGTAAGGGATCTGTCTGTGTTTTACCAACAGCCCTGGGTTTCAGCTTCAGAAAATGAAGACCAGAGGCAGCAACTGATCCTGTAGGCTCAGCTTATCTCTCCATCCAGACTCTCCTTCCCAGCAAGCACGGGAACTTCCTGAGAAACAGTCTCCTTTCTTTCCCACCCCTGCTGCAGCTCAAGTCCTCTAGATCTATAATTAACTTTCTCCCATTGGATTGATGGAAACGGGATATGACCTATGGGAATGAAAGAAACCTTGGCAATAATTTCCAGGTTTCTGTGGTGTCTCAGATTCTGGTGCTCTTTTTAATCTGTTCCCTCTTAAGTCAACTTTTAAAGACATCAACGCAGATGGGAACACGAATGCCCGGTCAATCGGCAGTAGCTGGAAAAACTGGAAGACGTGGTTTAACCAAATAGTCCTCATTTGTGTTTGCTATTTTGTATATTTAGCAAAATCCTCTTTAACTGTGAAAAAAATGTGAAGACTCATTTGGGTGATAAATTACAATAACTAGAGTATACAATGGTCCTGGGGTCACCTTAGGAGCCAGAATAGACCAATACCTCATCTAAGAACCAGTATACTGATTATTTAGTTGTTTCTCCAAGGGTATCATTTATTCACTGCTTTAGCTAGGAGTATAAGTAGGCTTCCAGACTGTCTTGGCTCTACTCGCGAAAAAACCTTCCCTTGAAGGACTTGTTTTCTGTTCTAGTACACACCCTTCTAGCATTGGTTCTCAGGTTCAAGGCCTGTAGCTTCTCATCCTTCAGAAAAATGGCCTTAATTCTAGCACACCTTCACACTGTAACACTATTATTGGGTGGCAACATCAGAAATTAGAGCTGAACTCACTGGCAGCCCTTTGATCCCCAGCGGGGGAGAGAATGGCCGGAAGGGACAGCCCTGCCTGGGGCTAGACAGTTAGCATGCTTTCCTCTGAGCTCCAGAGGGTTGCAGACCAGCAGGAAAGACTGCAGCTATTCTTAGACAAGGTGTGGGAGCCTGGCAGGAGCTGCAGGCACTGCCCTAAGGGTCAGAGACCGGAATCGGCCACCCACTCTGGCTGCTTCCCCTCTTCCTTGGCTGCCCCTCACACAAGGAAATGACCACCCCACTCACCCAACCAGAAGTAGTTTGTGGCTGGGGATAGTGCCACCCCCTAATTCCCTCTATAGACAGAAGAACTTTGCCTTCATCAAATGCATCAGGAGTGGATACACTAAGAGCTAGGAGGGGCCTAAAACAATCTGTGCTTCTCCAGAGAACCTGTGTCATCGTGGGAATATCAGTTCTGAGTCCCAAGAAGAAGCCCTGATTTGTCCGGCTATCTTGGTATTGTGGATGACCAGAGTTGCACTCATAAGTCTACCAGATAGTCATGAGGCTGATGTTTCTAAATGTCAATAAGGACAGTGTCCACATAAAACCACATTTCCATAGACCCTCTGTAAAATGAGAAAAAATGATATGATATTTCATGCTTCTTTGGAATGGGCTTTCTCCAAAATTTACTTTTCCTTGAGGTTTAAAAAAAAAGCCTTTGTTTTTATGAAATGGATACACAGTCCTTGATATTAAAGCCATAGAGTGGAGACACTCAGAAGCATATGAAAACAGTTCATTTATTTTCACAGCTGTTTTTCAGAGTGTTTACTTTCGGTTTACACTGCAACAAGGTACCAAGTATACCTGATGTCTTCTCCATGTTTCTCATAGTCAAATGGAGAAGACGGGCAATAAAAATGAAACCATGCAACTGTAAAACTGAAAAGGATCATAAATGAGCCTCTAGAAAGAATTGGTGGGGGTCTTTCTTCCATTGGAAGTCAGAAGATGACACGGTGCCAGTGTGCTGAGAATGAACAGGAAAAGGCAGCTTGGTAAAGGGAAAACTCAGTTGAGACTTGGGGCCAGAAAAGTTTTAGGAACTAGAAAAGGCAAGCATAGTCAATATAAGAATAGTCAAAGGAAAGAGACAGTGGCCGTCTAGCCCTTACAGGCTATAATGAAGGGTAATGGACTTCTTCTCAGAGGAAAAGGAAGTCAGTGGAGAGTTTTCAGTAAGAAAATGCAATGGTTAATTTTGAGTTAAATTACGCTGCTCTGCCTACTAAGTGAATCAGAGCCATAGTACAAGCCAATGATATTTCAGCAATGGAAGAGATGGAGACAGGGTGGCTCAAGATGACACTTCCCCCCTGGAAAGCAGTACTTCTCTCACGTTTCAGGGACACATGCATGTGCCAGTTCACACATTTGGGCAGTGTTATAGACAAAATCAGAACTTTTAGGATCTTCCTAGTCCTTTGCCATCAGGTCTTCCGATGGTCAGTTTCTAAATCCATACGTTTATGCTCAGAGAATCCTCCCTGGCTTGACCCTGTTACTCTAACAGTTCTGCCAGATCTCCATCTCTGGAGAAAACACATCTGGGAAACAGCTGCTTGGCAACTGTCACAGAAACATCTCTCCCTGATGCAGCTGAAGCTGGGGTGGAAAGGAGGCACGTGAACTAAAGGAAAAACATGGATTCTTCCTGGTATAAGATAAGGGCAGAGTGTTGGGGGCACTACTCCTTTGTTTTAGAGATAGACCTTGGAGTGGCTGTTAAATGTACAAGTGGCCACTATGTCTTCCTCTAATTCCTACAAGGCCAGATGTGTCCCACAGCTGCACAACATCTGCCACCCTCCCCACTGAGGAAGCTACAATTGGAGCTTAGAGACAGAAGGGAGGAGCGTGAGCTCTCTTTGGCTCTGGGAGGCTTACTGTGGGACTCAGCAATCAAGACTTCCCACAAAGTGAGCACACAGCCTGGCATTCAGTACAACCACTCCCTCCAAAGTGCCCTGGAGCTTCTAAACTGCTTCTCTACCCAAAGTTCCAGATGCTAGCTTCCAAATTTTATCTCTCTATTTGCTCTGCTCCTTAATTTTTTTCTCCCCTCCCTTCTTCAAATGTACCCTGAGTTCTTAACCTGGGCCATGGTGAGTCTAACTGCAAGTAGTCAAGCTGACATCTAATCCTCCCTGAGAAAGAGAGCACACTCTTGTCCAGCAGATGATGTTATCAGCCCCACCCTGGGCTCTAGGCTTGCCTCAGCCCAGACATATGGATCTTTTTAGAGACTTATGCAATTTGGCATCCCTATTTCACACCATGCAAGTCCTGCTGCTTTGACACTGTATGCTGGGAATGCACCCAGAGAGGGAGGGAATGGATCTGTGCAGGCTCTTTTATACTTTTTTTCTTGTCATTTCTCCTGGCAACTTCCTACTCAATCTGGAAAACAAAAAGTTTTCTTCTTCTGGCTCAGATCTTGCCTAAAAAACAGGAAAGAGAGAGAGAAAAATCAATTAAGAAGAGAAAATAGGAAAAAGAACATAGAACTGCCCTGTGAATATTCTGGCCAGTTTTCCAAGACAAAAACTGGGAACCCCTCAATCACCCACACATTCTGGCCCTCCTTCTCCGCTTCTTCACCTCACCTCAATGTGAGATGTGAACAGACATAGATTCCAGTCTCTCTGAATCTCCTGGTTTGTAGGGTATACAACCTGAGCACCATCAGTTACAAAACAGGCTCCCCCATCACTTATATCACCCTGAGCCCTTGATGGGTGAGTGGAGCCTGTTTTCTCAGAAAGATACTTCTCCTTCTGTGGAGACATAAATATGTCCCTGAATCCCCTACACACTCCAGTCTAGACACAGAAGGCTGACAGATCTTGGGATAAGGGGAATTCCTTTGCTACCTCTAGAAGAAAGAATGCCTTCACTACTCAGAGTACAGCAGCTTCACTGTTAAGGGAGGGGTCCTTGTACTCAGCTGTTAACTCTTCCAACTATGAATCCCCTGGTGGCTCCAAGCTGAACAATCTGCAAAGCTTGAACCCAAGGGCGGGACATTTTGGATACAGATGCTATACTGGGCGCATCCAGAACTTCACAGGAATTTGGCTATCTCTGAGCCATCCTTACACTCATCCTCTAACATAGCCTCTTGCAGGTTGTAAACCCAACTTAGAGGGAAAGGAAGGAAAGCTTTGTTTCACCCTTTTCTTCTAAATCTAGTGGTGTACTGAGCTCTGTGTTTTAATTTGGTAGAGGAGTTCTCTGTGTGAAGTCAGAACAGTTAGACAGATGTTTCCTTTGTAGCTAAGTCTAAAACAGCCAGCTTAATGCTCGGACATCCATAAAACACTTGTCATGAAAGCTCCTCCTTTGAATTTGCAGACACAGGTTGATTGGTTCCTGCCTTTTGGGGAAGGAACTGGATAAAATATAGGGTGTAAGAAGAGTCAACCCCTTGAGAAGATTCCAGTTCTCTCCAGTAAGGAAAATAGTTGTCTTAATTTACCTTGTGAAAATAAAAAAGAATAGTTTCTGTATTTCATTTCGTTTTGTTTTGTTTTTTTGGGACTAGCTCTGTAGACCAGGCTGACTGGCCTCAAACTCACAGAAATCAACCTGCCTCTGCTTCCCAAGTGCTGTGATTAAAGTCGTGCACCACCACTGCCTGGCTTAGTCTCTATATTCTTGAATGATTTCTTCATTGGGGTTTCCCTGAACTGATTGTCTCCTAACCTCAGATACCAAAAAACTCTTTGGAGCCCCTGGCTTTAATGGAAACACAAACACTGCCTTGCAGCACTTATGGTTAAGCTAGACTTGCACCATCACAAAGATCTTCCAGAAGTTTAGAAGAGATTTAGAGAAAGGAGCAGTGGCAATGTTGGCACCCCAACAGGCTGCATTTGCACAAAATAGAAGGTCTTGAGAGGTTGCTTTCCCAGAACCGAGGAGCGTCACCCAAGTTGCCTTCATTATTAACATTTGGACAAGCTGTGTTCATCCTTCATAAAACTGTTCCCACAATGACTTGGACCTGACACATCCAAAGAAAACTAGTACATTAATTCAGCTACCACATTCTGTTTTTTTGCAAAAGGCAGATGCATTTGTTTATTACAATTGCTTGCAAAATAGTGTATGCTTATTGTGCAACAGACTTATTACATGCATGTAATAAATGTTAGAAGGAATGAGGAAGAAAACAAAAACTTCCCTTAACTCCACCATCTAGAATGTGGTGGTTTGAATGAGGATAGACTCATATGTTTGAATGTTTGGTCCCTACTTAATGGAACTGTTTGGAAAGGGTTAGGAGATGTGCCTTTGTTGGAAGAGATGTGTCACTATGGGTAGCCTATAGGTTTCAAAAGACTCATGCTATTCCTAGTGTGCTCTATCTCTTTGCTTGTGGATGTTTAACATGAATTCTAATTGGTATTAATAATAAAATCCCAGAGTCATATATAGGGATTAATGCTGAAGATCAGAGAAGCTGAGCAGCCAGCCACTAGAGAATTCTTTTACCTCAACCAATGCTCAAACCAAAGGAGCAGACTGCAGCTGTCTCCATTAAACCTCAGACTGCACTGAGCTCCTGTCTCCTTCTGCCTTATATTCCCCTCTCTACCCAACTATACCACTGTTGTGTCTTTCTCCCTAGTGCTGGGATTAAAGAGGTGTGATCCCAAGTGCTGGGGTCACTTTTGTGTGAGCTGTTTCTCTTTCAGATAGATTCAATCTTGTGAGGCCATGATGGTCTTGAAGTAACAGAGATCTCCTGCCTCTGTCTCCTGAATCCTGGGAATAAAGGTGTGTGTCATCACTTTCTGGCTTCTAGTGGCTTAGCTCTGCACTTTGATCTTCAGGCAAGCTTTATTTGTTACGGTGTAAACAAAAAACCACCACACAGATGTGAGCTCTCCACTCACTGTTCCTGCTGCCATTCTTTTGTTTAGCCCTCATAGAATGCAACTATCTGAAATTGTAAGCCCAGTTAAGGGATTTCTTTTATAAATCACCTTGGTCATGGCATTTTCCCACAAAAATAGAAAAGTAAACTAAGACATGGAATAATCATATGTATCATGTATGACACATTATCACCAACTACAGTGACTTCTTTTTAAATTTCCTTTTCAACAAACAGTCTACTGTGATATACTTTTATTGCAATCTCACAAGCACCTAACAGCTGTAGCAAACACAGAAACACTGTAGATTATGTGTGTGATTCCAGTTCAGAGGCCACATCTTCTCTTACCCATAAGTTGGTTGCTGTTGTTGGAGGCTGCTCGTCTGTTTCCTGGCTGCCCAGACTCCCGAAATAATCACACAGAAATTGTATTAATTAAATCACTGCTTAGTCTATTAGCTCTAGCTTCTTATTGGCCATCTCTTACATCTTAAACTAACCCATTTCTATTATTTTGTATTTTACCACAAGGCTTGTGGTCTACCGGCAAGGTTCGTGTTGGTGGCTTGTGTCTTTCTCCTCTGGCGGCTACATGGCATCTCCCTGACTCAGCCTATTCTCTCCTTTATATGTTTGGAACTCCTGCCTTGCCCTATCCAAGTGCAAGAGGTCCTGTTTTCACAGCATAGAAGACTCTCCAGCTCTCTTAAAGTTTACATATAAATAGCATATATTTACTTATATATAAGATATTTATGTATGATATAGTTGTGACACATATATGAGGTACATATTTATATAAAAAAATAAGAATCTGAAAACCTTTCTGAATTAGACATCTGAAAAACTAAGATACAAATGACTCAAAAACAAGTAATTATATTATTAAACTATCACCTATTATTAATTTAAAATAATAAATTATGTTTTAATACATTAGCAACAAAAAACAATTAAACAGAAGATTGTGTTTGCAATAGTTTTGCAACACTCATGAGCAGTGCTAAGTTAGATAAGGAAGATGTCTGCAAAGTCTACAAGAGACCAGAGAAAGGAGCAGTGGAATGCCCGGCACCAACATGCTGCATTCACACACAGTGAGGCACAAATTGCTGAGGAACAAACCTGATGAAACAAACTAAAACCACTTCAGAGAAAGTCACTAACTTTAACAAAGACTCAAACCATAGATATGTATATCTGGTTCACTGGACAGAAAAATTCAGTTCTTCCTGAGTTAATCTGTGCAATAATTTTGGTCATAATTCAAAGGAGAAGAGCAGAGTGTGGTGGTTTATGCTTGTAATTCTGGCACTGGGAAAGCAGAGGTGGTAGGTTCTCAAATTTGAAGGCTGCTTAGACAACATAATGAAACCTTGTCTCAAACAAACAAACAAAGCAACACCAACAAAGAAAGTGGGAGAAAGAGAGAAGGAGGAAAGAAAAAAATCTGAAAGGTTAATTTGGAAAAAGATCTGATAATTCTTTATCAAATTATTATTATGCACTAAGAAATAATGATCCAAGAATAGTTAGGGCAATTCTGAAAAAAATAAAGAAGGGGGATTTGCATGAAAATAACAGGACTTATGGAAAGCTGAATTAAATAAGACGACAATACAGGCGGTGTGAGAGGCATGTGTTATATAAAGGGCAGATGAACCAACACATGAATGTGGACTGGTCACTAAGAGGTCAGGTCAGATCAGGAGAGAGGAGACTATACAACAAAGTTTGGAACAGGGTAATCTGTATGAATAATATTTGGGCCTGAATTTCTGTCATTTATATCTGCTATACCTCTAAGCCTAATCCTGACCCTTCCAGCCTCTTCTTGTTAGTATACTTGTTCTGTCAATGTAGAACATTCAACACTGCCACAGAGGACAGGAAAAGCAATCAGAATGAATAGAACCCATCAGATACATTAACTGTAGATCATAGCAATTTGTAAGGCACTGGCAGAATTCAGAACATGTACTAGAAATAGGAAGTCAGTAACCTGGATGAATGATATGTGAAACTAGAATAATTAAAATATATTATAAAATAATCCAACAAACTAGAGTGTGGCTCAGAGATAGAAGGAAACAGGAAAGCAAATCCTAACCAATGTATTGATCATGTCATCCCTGGGCCAACAGTATGCTATGTCTAGATTGCTTACTTATTAGTGCCACTGTTCTGTCCCTGAAATTCTTACAAAAGAGATGAATGACTGCCTAACAGACTGATAAGCTATGTAAGTGAGCCTCAGACCAGGTCTCTTCCAGGAAAACAACAGTACGTGGGTTCCAGATGCCTTCTGTATGCTGATTGCCTTATTCTACAGTCTCACTTTTTGTCCTTATAATTACAGCCTCCTTTGTTGGAAACACAAGATCTAGATGGTACATGTGTTTGCACATCATCCCAAGTGGATTAACCTTCTCCAACTTGTGCCTCTTGGTTCTGGCATTTTATGCCCTAAATAATCTTTGTGATTGCCTCATAGTAATGTGGTCTGAGTGTTCCTAGTCTATATTCTTTGGAATAGACTGCCTGTCATTGAGACAGCCACATCGTCAAGATAGTTCCCCACAAGATACTGGGATGGAGAATCAGCAGGCCAGGTGTTCTAGACTTCACTATCAGTAGATGTCTAGTCTGATTATGTCTAAAGGAGGCCCCCGAGGGCAAAAAGAGAAAAAGAGGGACTCACTTTTAGACTATAAATTCTCATTGCTTCTTTCCAGTAACTGATACCACCACCATTGAGGATCTTTCTTTGCATACGGGGACAGTCCCTTTCAAATGCTTTCAAAAGAAAATTTGCAACATGGGGGCTGAGGGGAGCTTTGATCCCAAAGTATGAAACTAAAAACAGAAACAAACAAATGATTCATTAATAATGTCTATAGAAGTTCGAGACCAGCCTGGTCTACAAGAGCTAGTTCCAGGACAGGCTCCGAAACCACAGAGAAACCCTGTCTCGAAAAACCAAAAAAAAAAAAAA
>NC_022013.1:80953288-80967647 GCF_000317375.1 Microtus ochrogaster
ATTGCAATCTCACAAGCACCTAACAGCTGTAGCAAAACCAAAACAAAACAAAACAAAAAAAGTCTATAGAAGGTAACTTAACATGTAAGCTGCAATTCAAGTCTTTAATAATTTTATTCAAATGTGTTAAGGCTTGGATTATAAAGACAAAATAATAAATATATTGTAAATCCAGATTTATTAAAATCACCAGTTTCTATGGCTCAAATGTTTCCTCTAAATTTCATTTCCTAATCTGAAAATTTAGATGTTAATGGTTTTGGGGGAATCTGTCTGGCTGGGTAAATGAATTTATTTGACAATTAATGGGCTATCCAAGGGAGTATTCTGGATCCAAATTCAGCGAGTTTTCACTCACTTGTTCTGTCTCACCATGTCATGGCCTCTGCCATGCTTTGATGCAATAAAAAGGTTCTCAATAGACATCTAGTGGATACAGGTACAATGCTCTTAAACTACAACACTCTAAAGCCATGAAGCAAAATAATTTTTTGTTGTTTTTAAGCTTTCTCTTTATTTATGAGGGGGAAGTCCTCTGAAACAGTGTCTGATGTATCTCAGTCTGCACTCAAACTTGCTAATATAGCTGAAAATGATTTTATTTGCTCATCTTCCTACCTCCAGAATTCTCTATCTATTTATAAAGTATCCAGCCTCAGGTATTTTATTAAAGAAACAGAACTAAGATACTGTCTTTCACATCAAAGGCATATATTTAACAGTCTGTTTTAACTTGGAATGAAGTGTGTTTTGGGAAGGATGGGAAAAGTACAGATCATTCAATGATAAGTGTGACCATGACCTTCACAAAGGACCCCACTATGCTGCTCTTGATGCATCCCCTTTGGATCCTCTGCTTTGAGTGGTATAGCCATAATAGCTAGTGTCGTCTTCTGCCATGAGTTATGAGGTGGAGTGTGAAAGTAGGGATCTTGAGGGACAGTCTAGGAAGACTAGAAGAGATGTAGTTGCTCAGTTCTACCTGGTTTGTGGGTCACCAGAAGGCTGAAGCAGCAAGTGGACTTGAACATGTGCTGGGAGAAGCTGATCTGTGAGATCGTGTCTCACTGACTGCATGCTGGGCGCCAGTTCTCCATCCTGCTTTATAGTCAGCTTTGGTTTCTCCAACGAATGGATTTCCAGCCTCCTAGATATCTACATTCACTTTCCTTCCCTGATGCTCAACACTGCTTTGTCCTTACACTCTGTACCTAGCATGTCTTCTTTTTCTTTCAGGACCTCTTGAACTTTAGCATGCATAAGAATGACAGACAGAACATGTAACAAGTTCAGGTTCTTAGCACTCAGCCTTGATTCTGATTCTATATGGATTTTATTTTCAGAAATTTTGCATGGAATCAACATCTGTCTCATGCCCCACTCCCACTCTGTTCCCAAAGGGAGTCTCGAAGTTCAAGTAGAGAAGACAGGTTCTCTATAGTCCCATTTCCCATGATCCAGAAGACAAAGGACATTTAAAGTAACCAGAGGAGAGTCTGGAACAATGATATGAACCTACAATCCCAGCATTCAGAAAGCTGAGAAAAGATTCTCTTGAGTCCAAGGCCAACTTGGGCTACAGAGTAAAATCCTGTCTCAGAATACCTCAATTAATTAAATTAAGTAACCAGAGAAAACATCTGGAAGTAAAGGTAGACAGACTCAAATGAGCAAATTCATTTTCATACTACTATTTTCTGATCATAATTTTATGGTAGGTACCAGAAGCAAATTCACTTTTAAAATTGAGGAATTAGTAGAGAATGTATGGTGATTTCTTGTTAGTTCGTATCCCATGCACCAATGTCTGATTTTAAAAGCACTTTTGCAGGTTCTCCATCACACTGTGTCAGATCTAAAGCATCAACTGCACTTTAACATAAACTCATCTCAATCAGCCTCTGCCTTTATTTAATAAAAACCTTTGCTCCCTGTTTTAATGGTTTATTAAACAACAGGGTAGAAGTATGAATTTGAGGATTGATGGTCTTCTTCTCCTCAATCCCAAGGTGTATGGACAACAAAAACAAATCTACTTTCCTCTGGGAGGTAGATCTTCAGAGGAATAAATACAAAAGCACTCCAGGGTGCTTCTCTGATCTTCTTTTCTCCTTTTAGGCTGTGACCAGACAGTATGGAAAATGTGGAGCTGAGCCATTTGTTATCGTAGACCCTTCTGTGCCTTATCTTAACTTTTACCTGGTGCTGTCATCTGCCTGGTCTTCCTGCCTTGTTCTTCCTGATCTGTGACTAGTCTGTCTGCTCAGTTAGAACCACTGCTGAGTCACAGGGAGCCTAAAGAGTGGTAGGTGTGTTAGTCAGGGGGGTGAGGGTGGAGGGGATGGGAATCTGAGGAATTCGGGAGATTTACATCCAGGGTGGAAGAGGAGACTTTAGAGAAATCATCCAAGGTGCTAGGAGAAAATGTGGATGACCACAAGAAAATTAAATTATGTATATTTTACTGAAAAAAAATAAGTGTAAAAGAGAGGTAGGAGTGACAGCAGAAGAGTTGGATGGGTCAGGTGGCTGTTACTGTCCCGTTCACTTTTAGCATGGAGCACAGATTCTACTGTGGCTATCACTAAAGGCGCCTTCAGATTTCTGTTACTTCCTGATTAGCTGGAAAAACTCAGGATCACAGTGGCCTCCTGCCACACTTAAAACTTGAAAAAAAAAAAAAAAAAAAAAAAAAACAAACAGAAAGGAGAAACTTGACCCTGCCCAGATGCAGCCAAAGTGACACAGGGTTAAAAATGAAGTAAAGAAGTTCGAAGACCTACTATCCCGATCTGCCCACTTAGTCAGCGGCTGGCCTGGCAACCTTCCAAGTCATCTGTCTGCAGCCCCAACCTCATTGCTCAGGTCCTGGGCCTCTGAGTTGACCGGGAACTCACGTTGGCAGCAGCCAAGGAGAGGGGCCGGCTCCGCCAAGACACAACAGGGAGGGGATAAGCCAGCATCCCCCACCCCCTCCGGACACGGAGCAGGGGAGGAGAGCAAGTATCCCCCACCCCTGCGCAGGGCGGAGGAGAGCGCGTCCCGCGCCCGGCGCCTCCTGCACCGACGCATCTCCAGAGCGGTGCACGAGAATGCAGGTCCACAGGGACGCACACGCGGGGCTCCTGCTGCCGTGGGGCTGGGTGACTATCTGCCTGATGAGTCTGCTGAGTGAGTATTAACCGCTGAGGGCCAGGCTACGGGTGGGGAGGAGGGAAGGCTCCCCAGCTTTGACCTCACCTGGGAATCCTTCGCTGGAGCTAGGTGTGAGCTTACTCTGATAGTGCTGGGAGATGCCAGTTCCTCATTGAGTGGCTGAAGGTGCAAAGCTCAAAGTTGGAGCTAGAACGCAGATGCAAGGATGGAAAAGTTCTATAACTGTCCTTGATTCAGAAGGCAAGGGTCCAGAGTGGGGCCCAGAGAAGGATCCAGGCACCCTTTGTTCCCAGGACAAGGACGGAAAGAATTTGTGAGGGTAGCCAGTCCCAATGAGGGCCAGGAGACCCTCAAGGAGAACTAAGGGACTTTAGCGGAGGAGTTTGGAACAAAGAGCAAGCAGAGAAAAAGGACAATTTTTAAAATTTAAAATTAGAAAGCTAAACTAGAGTCGCCTCTGCAGACACCACACAGATGCTAGTGGGGAGGTGGTTTGGTGTGCACACCAAAGTCCTTCTGCTCACCAGTCTTCACCCTGCACAAACCCACTCTCATTACTCGCTGGAATTTTCTTGCCCTGCCTTCCTTCAGATTCTAAAGCTAGTAGGCAGGCCAAGACACCTCCTGTTGCCCACACACACTCTTACTTATTAAGCTCTTCCTCTCTTTAGTTGGAAAAAAAAAAGTATTCACTCAGTCTGTAGCAAATTGTATTGCATTGGAGGGTGCTGTTCTTCATCTCATCTCATGTTCTTAGAGGTTTTCAACTTTGGGGTTTGTTCATTTTGCTTCTAGCCCTTTACGGCTCCCAAATCTCCATTGTACATCTTAAAGGCCACTTACCATGGGTCTGCCCACAAGGCCTCTTTGTTCCCAATCTTCTGTGCTATTGTCTTTGGGCCCACCCCAAAGAGAGCTGACTGAGGAGTTGAATTGGGTTCTGGGCTCACCTGATTGGCAGCTCTGTACATGCCCGTTTAGATGGGGTAAAACTTGTTGAAGACTGAAATGCCCAGAATGAAGCAATATGGTACCTTCATCGCATAGGTGGGTGACCATGGGCTGGAGTTCTCATCAGATGCTCTCCTGCTTACTCAGTTCAGCAGTGACCCAGGCCAGGGTGGAGTGCTGCCTTTTTGTATTTCCTCAGCTGGCCAGTGTCAACCATGTCTTGAGCTGAAGGGGAGGGGGGGGATGAAGAGCATAAAAACCTCTGAAATCTTGGGCAAGTACGCTGAGGATATCAATGTCTCAGCTTTGGGGGTAAAGGGCAGGGCAGGGGCCGCCATTCCGAACCCAACCAGACTTCACGGGCCAGCCAAAGCTTTGTACTTTTTCCAAGAACTTCCTAGGGTTTGTATTGAGGTTCTTTTGTCTGTTAATACTGTTATTTTCTGTCCTGGAATACATTGTGGAATAAATTAAAACAGTGACTGTATGTAATTTAAAATGCCCACAGTAGACAACAGCAAAAATTCAGTGCTGTTATTAGTGGAAAATTTGGTGCAGAGTGGGAACTGATTCTGAAGAGATAGGTCTCTTGTATCCCTGTGAGAGTCTAGTATAAACACCCACTAGTCAACCCCAAAGTGCCACCTTTTCCGGGGCAGGAGAGATCAGCGAGCAGAGTCTGGATTGTGGCTGGGGACTACCAGGCAACACTTTCATGCTCCAGCTGAATCAAAAGCCTTTCAACTAACCAAGGACCCTTTTTACCAGGGTCTCCTTTCTCAAGGCCTGTCTTACCCCCTTTCCTCTACACTACCTTCAACTCTTATCCACATCCCTTTCCTTCCTTTGGATCCTTTGAGTCTGCTGATCCCACATCTGTATCCTGTCTGGGGCTACATGTAAAGGGGGGAAAATGGAAGGGAAAAGACTTTTATCAGGTTTTTTTTTTTCTAGACGGGAAAGGCCTCCACCCTTTACTCCCTGCTCCATGGTATAAGGAGGAGTAAGAGTTTAGGGATTGCCGAGTAATTCAGTGATCTGAGTGCTCCCCCTTGGAGGGCCAAACCAGGCTTCACAACCTTTGCAAATACACTTCATCTTGGGCATTCCAGTCTGGCTGATAAGCAGGCAAGGGCCTAGATCTCTTTTCTTATCCCCTTGGCCCCACCCCTTGGGCCTTTCATGGGCCTTTCCTGAGTGGTCTTTGTCTACAAAAACCCAAGGCAAGAAGTGCCAAATTGTAGCAGATAAAGTTGGCCACAGAGTCCTAGAAAAACAAGCAGAAAAGAGGAGCAGACTCTATTGCTTATGACCTTGCCTGGTATTTCTGACTTTGTGCTTGAGGACCTGGGCTTACTCTCAGGCTTCCCCAGTTCCAGTCTCCATTTCTTGAACTTCCTTCTTTCCTTGACTTTGGTTCATCTCACTAAATGGCCTGTAATGTGACAAAGTAAAAAATGTGAAGGCATGGAAAAAACACAAATTCATCTCTAAAAGAAATGTTCACAGTGGCCAGGGTACAATTTACATATTTTGAGGGGTGGTTTACATTTTCTTCTTATGGTGGCTAAGAAATAAAGTATAGTATCTTTAAAATTTCTTTCAAGGATCCTGGCTGTGCTATAGGAGAATGGTACATGCATCTTGGGGTGGAATGGGGGTAGGGATCCAAACAAACTGGGAGGCCTGGCAAGGTACACTTCCCTGGACCTTCACATGGGAAAGGCAGAGAATGAATCATTTCCCTAATGATGCAAAGGAAAAGGTCTCCTGGCTTAACTTCCTGGAGTGGAAAATAAAAGTGAACCTCTTAGAGAAGTGGTATCCCTAGGTAGTTGGCTCCATTGCTTAAGAAAATGTGTAAATGAGTCTTTGGGTAAGAAATCTTAGAACCCTAGACAAGCTCTGAAAGTCCAAAGGCAGGCAGGAGGCAGGGCAGCTAAGTGGAAAGTGCAGTCTTGCAATGGGATGGGTTAATAGACAAAAGGCAAAGGACTCCAGATCCCAAGGTGAACACAGAAGGGTGAGGCTTCTGCAGAGTTGGAGGACTTAGGGGTTTTCTTATAGCATAGCTTCATTAGCACAGCATTGACTAACATTTCAAGGTTGTGCCACCATCTCTTCTGACTTCTTTTGATATTTATTCCACGCTTTCAAATCTCTGGCAAAAACTGCCCAAGTATAGCAGGTTTGCCTGAGAAGGACTCAGAGAAATGGAAGAGACTTTGCTGGCTGACCTGCAGAAGTGACAGTAGTGATCAGAGCAAGGCTCTGGCGTCCAGGAGTGAGTGGTACCAGAAAAGTGAAAGAAAGGCAAGTGGGAGAAATGTAGGCTTCCTGGGGATCCAGAGAAGTGGAGAGATGAAGATATTTTTTGATTTTAATGGGGAAATCTCAATGTAATGAGGATGCTCAGGTCAGTTTATGTTGACACCTCTGCCTTGCCTCTGAAGCTAAGGAAAGCTTCTGCCATACCCTTTGTTCTAACCCAACAATGGCTCAAACTGATGATCTATGACAGGTGTGAAGGGGCCCTAATAAGATTTCTCTGTTCACTTACTTACTAATGAGCTCATCCCATTAAAGATAATAATATAGGCATTAAGTTCGTTTCCTGTATCACGAAATTAAATTGGCCTTTCTTGGACTTATCATCATTGTCCTATTTTCTATTCTTTGGATTGTCCTTGGATGTTTGTCCAGTCTTCATGAAAAATCCCTAAAGACCTGTCTAGTCAGCCCCACTCCTAGAGAGCTGTGATGCTGATGCCTAAGGGTATAAAAAAAATCAAATTATACCTTATTTTGTGTTTTCTTCAGAACTTAGCAAGATCCTTTGCATGTCTTTGGTGCTTAAGGGAAAAATACGTATAGTATGAAAGTGAAATTAGTCTACAAGAGGGTTATTTGCAAACTTTTCCTATGAAGGGCAAAACAGAAAGCATCTCAGGCTTGGGATCTGGATGTGGCTTCTGATGCATTTGACACTTTGTCTTTATGACACTTGAAAATGTAGATGGCATGCATCACCGACTGACCACACACTATCAACCCCCAATGCAGAATTTGTCCTAGGAGCCGTAGTTTGCCAAATCCTGATCTGGATGAAATAGAATCAGGTCTTTAGCAATGTGGCTTGGATTGTAGATTTTTCCTTGTTATATGGAGAAACTGGATATTTTTAACACAGTCACTCCCCAATTTAATAAATTTCCCCTTTATACAGAGCATTAGAACCAGCAAGATGGCTCAGCGGGTAAAAGTGCCATGCAAGTTTGAAAACTGGAGTTTGATCCCCAGATCCCAGATGGTAGGAGAGAGAAGACTGCAAGCTGTCCTCTGACCTCTGTATATGCTGGGTGCCTCCTTGTCTGCCCTCACATCTCCCTCTCTCTCCCTCCCTCCCACATGCACAATAATAATAATAATTATAAATAATAATAAACCATAGAGCATCAGAATAAGGCTAAAAAGCTGTAGGCAGTGAGTGTGAGCTGTACAGCTGAACTCGTTGCTTATCCTAACACCCCAGGATCTCCCAAGCACCCTGAGTAAAACACACACATGTAAAAAAAGGTCTTGACATTCAAGAAATTTATAACTTAATGAGGTGACAGTTAAACCTCTCCTGAGGAAGCAACTTGTGTGACTTTGTGCCAGATGAGTGACAGAGATAAGAACTGATTTGGAAAAGCAGAAGGAAGGGCCTTTTCACGATGGTAGTCATGGACCAGACAGCCTGGCTGCTTTGCATTTCCTCACCTTCTTTGTTTCTCAGAACAACTACGAGGCAGGACCTACTTTGATCTCATTTTTACTGGAGAAGTTTGAAAGTTGCGGTGGCCATGGGGCCACACAGCTAGAACACAGGAGAAAAGCACCTACAGCATTATCTTCAAGGCTTGGCCTCTTTGTCTCTGCGTAGTTCTGCCTTCAAATCAGAGGTCCAGTGACTCACTTCGCAGCGATGTGACTGCTTCAGATATATACAGAAAGGCTGGACAGCTAGGGGCTGGGTGAGGATGTGATCACAAAACAGCATTAGAAAACAATAAAACTAGCCTGGTGTGGTGCTATACACCAAGAACCTCGGCACTAAGGAGACAGCCATAGGCAGGGAGAACAGGGGTTCAACACCATCCTTAGCTAAAGTGAGTTACATAAAGTGTCATCTATCCTGGGCTATATGACACCCTATCTAAAATAAACAAACACACACACAAACAAAAATATTACCCAAACTCTAAAACTAAGGATATCTGAAAAAAAAAAATAGACCAAGAACACACAGAAAATTGGTTATTTTGGTAATAACTTATTATCTTAGAATATGTGATGGAGGAGGGTCATCTTTCTATCTGTTGATTTTATTGGTTAAGCAATAAAGAAACTGCTTGGCCCTCATAGGTTAAAACATGGGTGGAGTAAACAGAACAGAATGCTGGGAGAAAGAAGCTGAGTCAAGGAGTCGCCATGATTCTCCCACTCCAGGCAGATGCAGGTTAAGATCATTCCTGGTAAGCCAGCTCGTGGACTACACAGATTATTAGAAATGGGCTAGTCCAGGTGTGAGAGTTAGCAGAGAAAAGGCTGGAGCTAATGGGCCAAGCAGTGTTTAGAAGAATACAGTTTCCATGTAATTATTTCGGGGGGCATAAGCTAGAGCTAGCCATGTGGGGCGGCCGGGTGCCGGGGATGCAGCCCGCCGCTCCTACTACAACAAATATGTAACTTTTTTTTTTTTTTTACAAAAACTGAATTTCCAGTTTACTAATGTTAAGTAGAATTTTTTTTTCCCAAAATGTATTATACGTGTCTCTGTTTCTTCAGAATACCCCCTACCCTAAGACTTTAACTTTTGTGACTCAAATGGATCATGGAAATAAGGTGTTTTTGTTGCTGTCAGTAGCATGATTAATATATATCAAGGTGTTTATTTCTGTTTAATGTGACTGTAAGTGACTCAAGACCAGCATGGGTTTGGTACTTGGGTTTATTTTTAATTTAGAAATTTCAGTTTCCTAGTTTTCAACTGTCACCTCTCCCTATTTGTTTCTAATCTCTAACTTTGACTGGAATATCAAGATAACTAGGCTTATTAATACTGTTTGTGAAAATAATTGCTTCTAAGTAAGTACCCACAAGGTCAATGTATAAATTTTACTACACGAATCCTTTCTGTTACATCTGTTGGTGTCTTAAGATTCTCATTTAATAGCTTCCCAGTAGCTTCTCTCCTGTCTTGCTCTAAGTTTATTAAATAGATTGATAGAAAGAAGCTGGAAAGATGACTTAGTGGTTAAGAGCACTTGCTGTTACTGCAGAGGATAAATGTTTGGTCCCTGGCACTTACTTGCTAGCCTACAACCATCTGTAACTCAAGTTCCAGGGCATCCCATCTTTTTTTTTTTTTTTTTTTGGTTCCCTTGGGCATACATGTGGCAGACATACATACATATCTACCAGAATAAACTAGAAACTAGTCAGGTAGAGCCTTTGAGGTGGTAAAGAACAGACTGGAAACTAAATTCAGGAGCAGTGTTTTACTTAGTTCTGAGTCATACTATCTTTCCTCACGTCTGTGTGGGATGAAAGAAAGATTTCCTTAGTTTTACAACATCTGAAAGGCTTCACATAGTGTAGGCTGCTCTTATTCCTTCCTAGAATGGGAATCAAAAGTTCAGAGAAAGAAGGCCAGCAGTTGATGTTTTAAGCTAGTGGACAGATGTAGAAAGAGAGAACGAAGAGGCACATTGCCAGTCTTAGTACAGCCTTCCTTCATGACCCACTAGTTCTGCAAAAGAGCCTTGGAGGCTGAGGCCCAGAGATGCACTCACAGAAGGATCTGTGCTGTAGTGTGTAAGTCGTGATATATCCTGACCTATGGCCATGGTATCCCCTCACTTATGCTAGTTCTTACATAGCCTTCACTTAGCCTTGCCTTCTGCTCCCTTCCTTGTCCTATCCTATAGCCTCACATGCTTTGCTACTTACCCTAAGTTTGGAGCTATACATCTGAGACTGGGTTCTCTTTTGATTTTCAATCTGGCCAAAGAGTGGGAAGAAGAGAGGGGGATAAGACTGCTACAATTGGGAGTCCATCCCCAGTGGGTCCATAGCTGGCTTGGATCTGGAGTTGATTCACTGTTCTGGACCAGGCACCTCTGTCTTTAGAACAACAGCAGGTCTCTCTTCACATCTGGAAAAGTTCAAAAATGTTTGTCTGGGTGAAGGAGGCCCCTTGGGGGAGGGGTTCAAAAGCATGACATCATCTCAGGCAGGCCCAGCTTCCTTTGGAGAAAGAGAAGGGTTGGGCCAACCTAGACCAGATGGGATTCCCAGGAATTGACGTGTTTGAGTAAAGCAAGGAGGGTGTGGGCAGAAGGAAGGGTTCCAAAGGGGAATTCAAAGGATATCTTAGAATAGCCCATTGAGAGTATGATTCCTTTAATTCGGTGTCTGAATGCTACCACCACTTGCCCTTGTAACAAATTTGTATCTTAGGGTCAGATTGGTGGGGTACTATCTTAAGGAAGTAGCTTAGGTTGGCCTCTGTTTCGAAACTACATCGAAACACACACGTCTTGTTGTCTACAAAGCCTTTGAGGCTGTATCCAGATCTTTAACAACTACCAGAGTCAGCAAGATCCATGTCCTTTGCTGCTTGACCACATGATCTGTGTTCTTCCCCGATCAACAACTTGGTGACATAGGTTTTTCCTTTCTGGAATGAATATAGTAATATCACTTCTTTCCCTACTTACCTGGCACATAATAAGATATGATTTCTGTGGTCAATGTTAATACAGTCTGCTTGTTACAGGTTGGGAAGAAGGTAGAGGTGAAAGCCAAGACCCTGACTAGCACCTTACAGAAAACATTCTTGGCCTTGGGTTGACTAGAAACTGAAAATCTGACTTCCCTCTTGATGCTGATGGCAATAGCAATCAGTCTACATTGTTATTGGCCTTGAAACAGAAAAAAATACAGAGCTGGATTTCAATTAGGAAAATTTAGAGTTGCACTTCAGGGTGTCCTGGAGTCCTTAGGACCTTTCCTTGCAGGTGGTATTACAGTTGTGAACTTGGGACCTGAGTCTATCCCTTGCCAATGCACAAAGAGGCCCACATCCTGTATGCCAACTTATAAACTAAACAGCTTCATCCCCCTACCTTAACCAGACACCTTTTCGGTCACTAAGAAAGCTAACTTTGAATTTGGAACTTTAACTCTTTTGGAATTCAGTCTTTATGTGGTTGATCAGGACAAGAAAAGCCTTGGCCCCAGCTTACTTCTTTTCTTCCTATCCACAACTCTGGCTCCAGACCACTTCCCTTACTTTTTTTCTTCCTTCATATGACTCAGAACTATGATGTGAAGGATCTTTCATGTACATATAGGATATTAGTATACCTATATGCTAACCCTTCTCCCTTCAAATAGTCATTCCTGGACCTTGGAAGTACACAGTGTGATGCTGCAGTTCACCTTTGGAGGGATGAGCCATCATAGGTTAATACTGGTCTGGATATAAACAAAGAGCCATTTGAGCAAGCTCTATAAAAAGTGTAGTCTCCAAAGTGTCATCTAGAAGGGAGGACCACCTGATTGGCTCATGTAGGAGGTAGAACAGGCTTTGGGACCCATAATATACAAGGTCAAGGTTCTCCTTCCCGAGTCTAAGGATATATAGAAAACGGGGCAAGGACACTCAAGAGTATTTAGAAAATGTGTAGATAAAGAATCATTCTACCCTAGTAGTTTGATTTTCCTCATTCAAAAATAGACAAATCACCTATATTTAGGGATTATTAAACGTAAGTACACATGCATGAAAATATATGGTCCTGGCAAAGCCAAAGCTTTCTGTCTTCCTTCCCATCAAGAAGGGTTCCATTTGAACCTCCTGAGAGAAGTCTCCAGGTTCCTCCCTGCAGTTGAGTTCTTCATCTAAAAGAAACAATGGGTTTGAAGGTCCTGAACTTTGAAAAAGCAAGACTGAGAATGAAAAATTATTTAAGGGGATTTGCATAGAGAAAGTACGGATCTACAATAATTAGTATATTGGATAGAGGTTGACCAAAAAAGAGAAGTGAGTAACCAAAGGGAACTAGGAACATAGCATCTCTCATATTTTCAATCCTTGTAATGTTTACATAGGTGAAATTTTGTATCTTGGTATTTTGCTAAATACAGTATAAATATTACCTTCTGTGTTGTTACCATTTTAATTACTTGTGAAATTCCTGTTTTATAAATGTTTAGTATATTTCCTTAGGGAAAACATAGAATAGAAAACTAATCTGGTGTCCATGAATATATTATTAATGTTTCTTTATTGTCGAGGGTGGCACGAATATTCCAGGTAGATTCATCTAAAGTCAAGAAGTTGAATCAGGTGTTGTCATGAGGTTCCAAGGTCGGATTCTGATTTTTCCTTATTTCCTTGTAACATCTGGGCCCACAGATATAAACAGCTTGACCTCTGTTGCCACAGAAACTACTGTCCCAAGAATATCTCCATCAGTTCCTACAAATGAGTCCAATGAGGAAACTACCACACTTAGCATCTCTGGAAATACCAGCTCCCACTTCCTCTCTCAGGAAGGCAATGGGACCACACCAGCCATCTCAGGTAACCAGAAGTACTCAGCTAGTATAGCCTATTCCCCTACCACAGATAGGGTCACAGAAAACAATGCTTTATGTAAGGGCATTTTTATATAAGTTCTGAATGGCTTTCTATGCTGGTAACGTTTGTAGGCCATACATGACAAGTGGGTCCTGAACAGGACTGATTCTTATATTTATGCTAAGTTCGGCTGGTAAAAGAAAGGATCCAACTGGATTCCACTGATGAGTGTCTTTGTTCTCATCTAAGTGATGGAAGATGGTGTGGGTTCAAACTGTAGGTCTTTCACTTCTGTAGGATAGAATCATTTTCTCTTTCAGAATTGGAGGGCACATTTGATACATTCTAGATCATGTATATCCAATTTAATACCTGAGGGCCTCATGCATCTCAGGTTAGCTATGAATGAAGCCCAACATATTGGTAGATTACAACATGTTACAATGTTAAAAGGTTGGAAACCCTTGCTTTATATTATAGCTATGGTTCCAAGAGCTGACTTGAAATAAATTGGGTCATGATTAAGATATGAAGTAACTGTGACCTCACCAAATTCTTATTTCTGTGCAGAAATCTGTGCTAGCACCACAAAATGAGACTGTGTTTCTAAGTGTATTGTGCAGATGCATACGCACACTTGTGTTTTGTGTATTCCAGAGACAACAGTCAACTTTACTGCTACTTCTGGGATTCCTTCAGGCTCTGGAACCACACCAGCTTTTGTGCAATCACAGACGTCCCCAACCATCACACTGCCCACCACTTCAGACAATGCTTCCACTTCAGAGATGACCTTGACGTCCAGCATGCCATCTGTAAATGTTTCTGATTACTCACCTACTAATATCAGTTCTGAGATGATATCAACCACTGAATCCTATGCATACACATCATCTTCTACTGTACCAATTACTATCAAGGTGGGTGAGTTGGGCCCCAAATGGCAGATTATGCTCAGTACCTATCCCTCTGCTCATACCAGCCAATGAGATTTGGATCATCTTGGAATCAACATGGAATATGTACTTTATGTATTGTCAGAAAGGCTAGACAGGAGAAGATAGGGAGGAAAGGGTTCAGTCCAGTGAGAAGTCTGACCTGTGCTTTAGGTTTTGTATTTTGGGGAGATTCTCAGAGATCCTTCTAGTTCTCTGGTTCTTCAGAGGGACCATTTTTGGGGGGAGGGGGGTATTTGGATCTGTCTCCTGTATACTGGGGCTGCCTTTCTTAAATGTGTAGAGCAAAGTGTTTCTGATATATGGAGGGCTTAGTGAAGCACAGAATGTCAGTGAGGAGGTCATCCAAAGAGGTAAGAACTGGATGCATAGGAATGGTGAGTTCCTCTGGACTTCTTGGTCTTGAGCCTGTGGCAGTCCACAGCTTTCAGCCTGAAGGGCAGGAAGTATGAAGGCCTAAGGACAGGCATGAGGGCCTAGTTGTTTGTTTTTAAAGAGGTAGCAGATGAATGGAGAGACTCCTAGGGACCAAGAGGAAATCAGGTTTTCACCAGCAGCCGCCTGACTACCCCATTGTATGTGTGTAACTGACTGAAGAAATAAAATAATAATAATAATAATAATAATAATAATAATAATAATAATAATAATAGTTTCTCTCTTT
>NC_022013.1:80968552-80983202 GCF_000317375.1 Microtus ochrogaster
CCCACCTCATCCCCCCATCCCCACCCCAACCCCTCTGAATACCTGAAGCTGTCTTGGATTGGCCTCACTTGAGTAAGTAGTCTGGGAGCTTAGCAGGGTCAGACTGTTTCTAATATTGAGCCTTGGATTTGGACAATAAGAGTCCCCATCTTGTGAACATAAAGGGCAAAACCAATTTTAAATAATTTTTGTTGTTATTTGAGGTCGTCAGACTTTTAAGCTTGTTTTCATGTTAAGAGCCCTTGTCAATGCCCAGATATTAACCAGCCAACTAAAATTTAAATAATCTTATTACTTACATGTAACTCTTTAATGCATACTGAATTTATATTAAGTTTTTATATGGTCTGGCCATATACTTCTGAGATATTTTCTTTCTTCAAGTTGACTATACTTTTGTCTGTTTTAAATTTGCTTCTACATTACAATGTTTTTAATATCCAGCAAGCCAGATCTTTCTTATTTATACCACAAAAGTGAGTTTTTAACTCTCTCTCTTTTTTTTTTTTTTAGAAAATCTTTGGTGATATCTGACTAGATCCCTGCCCCCAAAAATTTACAAAAATTTGAAAAGGAACTTGCTAATATCCTTCAGTTTTTCCAAGTCGTATTTTGTATTGTTCATCATCACCTTTTTTAATTTAAAATATTTCAATATTGGTCCCCACTCCCCAGCATACATTTTTTTGCTTTTGGAAGGGGATAGACCCCAAGGTTGTGTAATGCCAAGCAAGTATTTCATTGTTGAGGTATATCCCCAACATTTTCACTATAAGTTTTATGGATTTTATCAAGGATATCCTAATATATATTCTAACTTACTATTGCTTAGATATTAGAAAATTATTGGAGCCTGAATATTTATCTTCAGTTTATGTCTTTCTTGAACCTGCTAATTAATTCTAGGAGATTCTGGGGTTTTTTTTTCATTTTTAAAGTGAACTACAAATTATTTGCTATAATGTGTTATTTTTCTCATTCTTTTTAGTGGTAGTGATTCTTATTTCTGTTTCTTGTCAGGCCACATTGGTTAGAGTGTATGCGGTGTGGTGTGAATTTTTGTGTGTTACAGTAAATCCCTTGTTACTGGCAGTAACAAGGCCCTGGAGAAAGGATGCAGGTGAAGGGGAAAGTGCTGTTTTCTTTTACAGTAAAATGTTTTCTTCTGGGAATGCAGTGAAGGGAACCTTGTAGGTAACAGCTGACGGTATGGTTTGGACAAACTTTAGGCTGTAGAGGACATGCCTTACTTATTTTGACTACTCCAATGACTGGTTTCTTACTTGCAGCTATCAGGTGGGTATCTCTGACTTACAAATTTTTAGAATTACATCTCAAAAAGACCATTTAACTTAGAGCATTTGAAAGTGGCAGAAATCATAAATACACAAGTTTGCAGAATAAAATAACTCAGTGAAGTTTTCAAAACCATTTAAGGCGAACATGAATAGACAAAATACAAGCAACAGTTAATGTATGTCTGATGCCAATTTTAACCTCACTAATTAGAGATAAAAATAAAATCATCCCTTTTTAAAATTTTACCTGTCATCTTGCTGGAACATTTATTTATTTATTTATTTGTTTGTTTGTTTGTTTGTTTGTTTGTTTGTTTAAATGGAGCATCACATAGATCTGTACCAGAATGATAGTTTATTGTGCCCAGGGTTTAGAGACAACTGCAGAGAATTTTTTCTTATCAGTCTACTGTTCTCAGGATCGAATTTAACTAGAGTCATTGTCTAAGACAAGTGATACTCCAGAAGGAACTGCTCTTTCTACCTGTGGTCTATGATGTTAGTCTGTTTCATTCCTGACCAGAGAGCTCTTTGTGTGTTCCTTTGAGATAGGTGGAGGATCTGTGATTAGGATCTGGAAAGAGCAGCTCTCCCGTGTGAGCCAATAACGAAGACCACTACACTGTTCACAAAGACTACCACCACAGAACACATGTGAAGCATTGTCATCCTCTGGTGTTCCCATCACTGTCCATTTCTTCCTCAGAATATTTCTTCCCAAGCCACAAACAGTAGTGCCTCCCTGTGCTCCCTGGAGTAATTTTTCTTAGATAGCAGTGCTGGATCCAGGATTTCTAGCCATGGCTCCCGGTGTTTCAAGGGTCCCTTCCTTGAATCCCACTAGTCGGACATGTAGTAATAGGGAGCGGCGGGGCTGCATCCCTGGCCGCCCAGCTAGCTTTACCCGAAATAATTACACGAACACTGTATTCTTTTAAACACTGCTTGGCGCTTTAGCTCTTGCCCTTACTGGCTAATTCTGATATCCCGATCAACCCATCTCTAATAATCTGTGAGCACCGGTCTTAGTGAGCACCGGTCTTACTGGGAAGATTCTAGCCTACGTCCATCCTGGGTCGGAGCTTCATCGTGTGTGTCTCAGAGAGCAGAGCTATACCCGCGTCCGCCCAGGAGCCCGGAGCATGGCGTCTTTGCTCTAGACAGCAGAGCTGTCGAGTCTGAGCTCACTTCCTCTTCCTCCCAGCATTCTGTCCTGTTTACTCCACCCACCTATGTTCTAAGCTATGAGCCCAAGCAGTTTGTTTATTACTTAACCAATGAAATCAACAGATTGATATATGACACTCCCACATCACGGACAGTCTTTGCAAAAGTTGTAGGGGGACAGTCCCTCCTAGCTGCCATAGGTTGCATTTTTGCTTTGGTGTCAGAGGGTTTTGAAGTACTGGTTCTACTAGTGCAGAGGTTCTTAACCTGTGGATTGAATGACTCTTTCTTTCACAGGGGATGCCTAGGAATATCAGAAAACACAGGTACTTACATTATGATTCATAACAGTAGCAAAATTACAGTTATGAAGTAGCAAAGAAAGTAATTTTATGGTTGGGAGGTCGCCACAACATGACTGCATTAAACGGACACAGGGTTAGGAAAGTTGAGAACCACTGTCCTAGTAACTTCAGGCCCTACCCACGCCCAAAGGATTTTCCCTATTAACACATCCTGGCAGTACTTATCTGATACTGAGACCTACCTGCACCTAGTACAAGTTTCAACAGAACTGTATATGTGGCTCTCAGCCCTCATTTTGCAATTTACATGATGAGCACCAAGGTGCTAGCTGTCCCTGTGTGGACCATTTAGATTTTCTTTCTGTACATACACACGGTAACATCTAACTCCCCACTTACTCTACTTCTGCTCTGCATCCTATACATTCTAAAGGATGGTAGAGCTATTTCCAAGCCCTTGTTTCCACACAGTAGAGCATGTCTTCTAAGTATAATATCCATTCTCTCTTCTTCACTATCTGCTTAATTTAATGTTTGTAGTCATGATTCCCAAGGTTGTTTTTCAAATGTCAGATAACTTTATTTTCTTGTATAGTAGTCATTTGTGCAGGGGAACTCACTAACATTTTTAATTGTGATAAAATACACACATGGAAAGCACTACCATAACAATTTCTAAGTAACACGGAGTGATGTTGAATGCATTCATGCTAACCTTGCAGCCAACCTCTCTAGAATTCTGTGTATCTTTCTACAATAGTTCCTCATCCCACCCCAGGCAACTACTGCTCTCCTTTCTGTCTCCATGAACTTAGCTGTTCTAGGTACTGATATGAATAGATTGTGACATATATTAAGACTGAATAATATTCCACATTATGTGTGTGTACTTCATTCTGTCTACTCATCCACTGGTAGATACAAGTTTTTCACCTTTTGGCTGTTGTGAATAAAGTGTCTGTGAACACTAATGTGGATATGATTTTTGGTACCCTAATATAATTTCTTGAGGTAAATGCCCAGCTATAGAATTGTTAACTCATTTAAGAGGAATTACCATATTTTTGTTTGGTTTTGTTTGCATTCCCAGAAATTGAATCCAGACCTTTACATATGCTAAGCAAGCTATATCACTGAGCTACACTCCAGTCCATCTCACTGTTTTTGTTTTTGTAATGGCTGCACCATTTGACATTTCTGCCAACAGTATACAGGGCTCCAGTTCCTCCATAGATTTGTCAACACCTGCTCCCCTTCCCTCTCTCGTTTTTAAATACACAGCTATCCCAATGCATGTGAATAATTATCTCATTATTATCTCATTGTGATTTTGTTTACAGTTCCCTGGTGCTTAGTGACAATGAAAATCTTTTCTTGTGCTCCTTGGCCATTTGTGTATCTCTGGAGAAATTTGTAGTTCTTTGCTACAAATATAATTTTTGGAACTACTTTATCTATTCAGTGCTATGTCTGTTATATGTACTATTTATATCCATACAGCTTGAAAAGATGAAAGTGTTTGAGTTTTACTATCTTTTCTAAGTTTATATCTACTCATCTTGCTCATATTACCTCATTTACACATTATACCAACTTCCTCTGAGGCAGTCTGTTTCCAGCCCTCTAGTCACACACAGCCTTTGCCTTCCTTGCTCTCTACCTGAAGAATAAAGGTCAGTTACCTTACAGGAAACATCACTTACCAATGAAGGACTAATGGAGGAAGACTGTCTATTGGAAAGAAATATTTGGAGACAATTTAACTCTTGCCCTTAGTTCATTGCCCACTTGTTGTTTGGCTTATTAACAATAGTCCTTTAATTATTTCAGTCTCTTCCATGAAGATAGGGGTTTTGCCTGCCACTGACAAATTTAATACAGTGAAGAATATAAAATTACTTTAAAACAGGTGACTGCAGGGTGTCTTAGGTTTCTTATTGCCATGATATACACCATGACCGAAAGCAACTTGAGGAAAACAGGGTTGGAAGACAGGGCAAGAACTCAAGGCAGGAACTGACACCTAGACCATGGAGTAGTGCAGCTTGCTGGTTTGCCTGCTCCTGGCTTTGCTCAGCCTGCTTTCTTACCCAATCTAGGATCACCACCCACCCAGGAGTGGTACTACCCACAAAGGCTTGAGCCCTCCATATCGATCGCTAGTTAAGAAAATATTCTATAGATTTGCCAACAGATAAATCTTATGGAGTCATTTTATCAATTGAAGGTCCCTCTTTCCAAATAACATACAACTTGTGTCAAACTGACCAAAAAAAAAAAGAAAAAAAAAGAAACGAAACAATGGGAGACAATTGATTCTAGAAATAATAGCTCTGGGAAATACCTCAAGGACCCTTTAGAAATGTACCTGTGCTCTCCTCTCCAGACCAACATGCTTTAGCATGGGCAGAGGTATCACAGAATTTGAGGATGCACCTCTAGAAAGGTTAGATGATATCATTATTTTTTCAAAATGGACATGTGTGCACAGATGAAGTTAGAAACTCTTAAATGTGATTCTCATGTACAAAATGGTGAGGCTGTGGCTTCTTCCTGCCTACTCTCTCATGATACTTGTCTCTTGGGGGAGGATGTTTATCCTGAACATCCGGAGAACCATTGTGTTTTGTTCAGGATCCACCTGCTTCTCTCCAGCCCAAACACAATTAACTGAGGCTGCTAAATTTCAGAGTAGGAGGCTGGTCACTGTTACTGCCTTGAATTCAATCCAAGAAACTAACCATGCAGTCGAGAGACTCCAGGTAGAGGCCAACCAGTTGGGGTGTTTGACTGAACAAGTCCTTGAGTTCTTTTGTTTATTTGGTACAATAAGTGCAATCTGGTTTCAATTACATAACATGCACCCTCACCCTCATCACACAGGCACTTAGGAGTTTAACAGAGGTAAATGACAACCGTAAGAAGATGATCACAATTTGGATCTCTAGGTAATACATCAAAAACTATAATTATTGATAATAACAGTAATAGCTGCTGTTTTGTACCAATCAAAATCTTTATGTATTAAATATTTTTTGTACATCACTGTTGTGGTCATCATATAGCCAGTTTAGAGCTGAGAGGACTGGCACAGACTAGTTGATGATGACTTGAAAAGATTCTAGAAAATTGGAGAGCAAGGCTTAATGTCCAATTTGCCAAAGATAGGACTGGCTTCCTGGAAGACATGGAATTTGAGTTGAATCTTAGAGGACATGGAGCAAAACAGAGATGGTAGAGTCTTTTGCATCTTCTTTTAGCTGTAGTGAGGCTGGGCAGATTGTCACACAACAGACTTGCTTCCATGCGTTTCCCTGTCAGCTTTACCTGAGCACACCGAGTTACTTCTGCTAACACAATCAAGATGTCTTTGTCCTCTTTTGCAAACTTAAGTGCTTTGTTATAATTTTCTTATAGTAAATAGTCTTTGTGCCTCAGTTTCTTTATCTATAAAATGGAAAGAGTAAAGGAATTACAGTACTCACTTTCTATAGAGAGTAGTGGGAGACCCAAATGAGTCAATATGTGAAAAGCATCTATGACAGAGCATTGGTCATAGTAACTGACATTGATTTTTAACTGCCACAAGAGTTTTGATCATGTGGAATTAATTCATAGCTACTCCTCTTGCCTTCTTCCTTAGCCTCACGTAGCATAAAGAAAAACACACAAACACAGACACACACACACAAACAAATTTTCTTTTTTCTTTCTTTTTAAAGGTTTATTTATTTATTAGGTATACAGTACTCTGTCTGCATATACACCTGCTTGCCAGAAGAGGTCACTGGCTCTTGTGAGCCACCATGTGGTTGCCGGGAATTGAACTCAGGATCTCTGGAAGAACATCCAGTGCTCTTAACCTCTGAGCCATCTCTCCAGTCCCCACACACATTTTCTGAAAGTGCTTTACTAGCAGGGCTTGCTAAATGTTAGAATGGCTGAATATTGTCAAAGTGCATCTTCTTAGCACTAGAGAATGTGGGAAGGTCCCATTTTGTTTGGCTACTTTAGATTCTGTGGGAGACCTGTTCCTCCTCCTCTATTAGGAAGCAAACATTTTAACTAAAAACTCACAGAGTCCAGACTCATTATGTGTGGTCTCTTCTATAACCTGAAAAGCATGGTACCAGGGAAGGTGCTTTGCTCAAGTGGAGAGCTTATAAGGCCAGCCATATCCTGCTGGCCTCACTCAAGTCCAGTTATTTTCCTACTGCTCTTTGAAATCCCCCAGGGCCTAAGGCCAGTCTTGACTTTGTCTGGCATAGGCACAAAGGAGGTTTTCCTGCCTAAGATCACAATAGAAGGAAAATACCCAGGCTCCCTTCCAACTGTGAAGACCTCTGGACTAAACCATGGGCAGCAAACCTGCTTCCACACAGGAAGCCTTCTCTAGAAGGCTCAGGTGTGATGATAGTTACAAGCTCCAGAGTTTTCCCCTAACAGGAATGTTATCATGTCCATGAGGCATTTCCTCTTCTGACATCTGTCATCAAAACTGGAGATAGTCTTGGTTTTCTTGGTTATCTACGAAAGGCCACTGTGGAGAGAGACAGACAGAGACAGAGACAGAGACGGAGAGCTAGTTAGTTAGTGGGGGAGCCCATTTTGAAGGACATAGCTGGGGCCTCCAATTAGTGCTGTTCCTGAGATTCAATTGTTAAAAACTATGGGGGTTTATCTCCTGAGTTCCTGAATCCTGCAGACCAGGCAACAACCTGAAGGAGGACCTGGGAAGTTCATTAAACTGGCTTCCATGCTTTCAATGAAAATGCTATGTCATTGTGAGCAAGGCTTGCTGACATAGCTTTGGTACAGAAAGAGGGAAGCAGCATGAGTGGCTGTGTAGTCCATCCACATAGGCTTGTTCTCTACTCCTCACCTTTGTTGGCTTTTCGCTATCATTTAGAACTGTTGTAACCTTGAAGTAAAGGATTTTTTCTTAGTTTTTAATTAGTATTAAACATTCACTATTGCATTGATATCATGTTGGTGGTGATTCTGTATTCGGCATACATATATAGGCAATTATTGAATAAGAAAATATTTCCTGTTTCTTATTTCTTTCTTACTATGTTGTTGTACATAATTTAGCACTGGTGTTTTAAGTTGGAATTCTAGAAAGAAGGATTTCTTGTGGAGAGCATAATAGTGTGACTTGAATCAGGATTCTTACCTGAGACTCTGGATGAGGTTCAAGTTTACGAGTAATTTCATCTCTTGCTTTTTCTTTTTGTCTTTCCAGGATGAATTTAAGAAGGAAAAAGGAGAGGGCCTAGCCCAAATACTGTGTGAGAAGGAGGAGGCTGAGGCTGCTGCTGCTGCTGCTAGTGTCTGCTCCTTGCTTCTAGCCCAGTCTGAGGTTAGGCCCGAGTGTTTGCTGATGGTCTTGGCCAATAGCACAGGTAAGGGCCACTTTGGGGACTTGGAATTGACTAGGGCTGAACTTAGATGGGGTTCATGATTGAAGATCCTGGTTGGAACTCAGCTTCAGAAACTACAGGTGCTGGGAAGAAAGGTCTGGTCGAAAAGGAGCTTCTAGGACAAGATGGGAAGATAGTTCAAGATAAGCTGGACTAGCTTCTAGATTTAGCAACCCCTGTTTCTAATTCTAGAACTTTCCAGCAAACTCCAGCTTATGGAAAAGCACCAGTCTGACTTGAGAAAGGTATGTTCACAAGATGATGCATCTCACGGGAGCACTGGGTCAGGAGAGGAGGCGGTGACCTCTCCAGGCATCACTTCTTTCCCTCCTCTGACAGTCCACATCAGGGAGTTGCACCCAGGGATGTGGAGTGGTCTGGGCTTCTCGCTAGAACTCTTTTTTTCACAAGTGACATGCTGCCATTTGTTTATCTTTTCCTTAAGCTGGGGATCCAAGGCTTCAATAAACAAGATATTGGGAGTCACCAGAGCTATTCCCGAAAGACTCTGATTGCACTGGTCACCTCGGGAGTGCTGCTGGCCATCTTGGGCACCACTGGCTATTTCCTGATGAATCGCCGCAGTTGGAGCCCCACAGGAGAAAGGCTGGTCAGTTCTGGGGTACGGGGAAAAGTAAATGAGGAAGATAATGAACTTCCAGGGAGGCCCATGGATATCATGAGAGGGAGGGAGGAAATATCATAAAAGAAATTTCTGGTATTTTTGACCTAGGGATATGCATGCATGAAGACATTGTATCTACAGAAGAGTAGGAATAAGATGCAGCAAATGAGGAGCAGGGTAAACTGGGGCAAGCTCACCTGCTGGTCTTTGTCACAGCTGATGGTTTATGTTATCTATTCCTATTGTCCTGGATAGCTCAGCTGGATAAAGGAGAACAGGTTGCTAAATTGGACATGCTTATTTGTAAACATATTGAATGCCCCGTGGGTGCCATTCTGCTCACAGGCATGGGACATATGGAAGGAATATCTTACTTTTGAAGTGTTCTGGATAGAGGGAGGGACAAGATTGAAGTCTGACTCCTGCCAATGGCTGGTATCTACTGGGGAGGCTTTTCTGTCCCTGAGACTGATTTCTTATGGGGCTGGTTACTGAGCCACGTTGACATGGTATGGTGCCTCTCCTCTGTCCTCTCTCCTCTAGGAGCTGGAACCTTGATGGCTGTTGGGAAGAAAAGAGCCTGCACATGTAGCTGTACCTGCCCCTCTCCTCCTCCCTTTGTGCTCTCCTCATAGTACCTCACAACCCAACTTACCAGATAATACTACTTTATTTCTACACTGTCCAGGGTGAAGACCCTTATTACACGGAGAATGGTGGAGGCCAGGGCTATAGCTCAGGACCCGGGGCCTCCCCTGAGACTCAGGGAAAGGCCAGTGTGACCCGAGGGGCTCAGGAGAACGGGACCGGCCAGGCCACTTCCAGAAACGGCCATTCAGCAAGACAACATGTGGTGGCTGACACAGAACTGTGACTTGGCTGGGTGGGCAAAACTGGGTGGTATCCAGGAAAGTGGCATCTCTGCCTCTGACCTCATGCTGCCTCCAGCTCATGTCCTACCTTTTCACATCACACACATTTTAGAGACTGTTCCCAGGACATTTCACCTTTGTGGAGACAGATAAACTGCCTTCTGAACGTTCAGCTCCCTGAACCCAAACTCTGACCTTTGGGTCAAGTTGTGATGGAAAGAAGCCTAGGTCTAGAGGAGCTGCCAAGAAGATTGGTGGCTATGCAGCACTTGCCTGGGGTCTTCTCTTCCTCTTCTCTTGCCTCTTTACAGTGACTCTTGGGAAGACTAGTTTTTCTAAGCTATACCTTCCTCCCAAGAAACTTTGCTTTTTACTGTTTCTTCTTTCTATTTTCTTCCCCTTGCTTTAGGGAAACCAAGGTATTCACTGACATCTGCACCCTTATAAGTATACAGCCAGAAACAGTACATCTCTTATAACTCTTCAAGACACTGTGGATTTAGTCACCGACTTCTATCTTGGTCGCATGTTCCCGAATATCCGTCTACAGAGGCCAGGACAACTTTCTGTCTGGTTCCTGATACTGGGCTCCATGCTTTCAAGCAACAGCTCACCTAGTCTATTGGGGCCTCACAGAAATTCCCATTGGTTCAATGTAGACAGGACAGTGGAACTAGACTTTGAACTGAGCCTCTTTTTTTTTTTTTAATTTAGTTTTGTTGTTAGGATTGATCCCAGAACTTCACACATCACAGTCAAGTGCTCTACCATTGAGCTATTCCCTCTTCTTATTTAGAGGCAAGGTTTTATGTAGGTGACCAGGCTTGCCTTTAATTATGCATTCAGGCAGGCCTTAAACTTAAACTCTTGCTTTAGGCTTCCAAGTAGCTTGAATTACAGGTCTGAATTACCAGGCTCAGTTGAGCGCTTCATAACCTCCTGGGCTCTTCAGAAGAACCCTCTTGCTGTGAGGCTCCTAACCTCCTATAACTCTAAGACTCTCCCCACCCTCTGACTCCTGGGGGAGCTGTGGCCTCAGTCCCCTGGTAGACTCCTTTTTGTCTGTGCCTTTCCTAGCTCAACCCCCTTCAAGACTACAATCTTCCTCTCCTGGGTCTTACCCAGGACCCCTTCTCTAATTTTTCCAGGGGGTGGGGGAAGAACAGGGATCCTGATTTCAATGAGACTGGAAACAGAACTTTCCAGAGATGAGAAGATTGGGTGAATTTTTTTCTGAATAAACAGTGATGAGTGAGAATAATATAATTAAAGTGATGATAAAATCTGTGCTGTGGCCTATCATGCTGAGTGTGCTAAGTGACAGGGTGGCTTCCATTTCAGGCCTGGGGAAACTGTGTGGCAATATGGGGGAGGTCAACCAAGGAGGAGCTCTGCATAGGGAGGGACTCAGGTACCAGACAGGATGCCCAGAGCTTGTGACTTTGTGAAATGTTCCATGTAGGGAGGCAGAGAGGCCAGAAGCTTTCTATAGTGGAGATAAGGGCAGGCTACAATGACTTTCAGTGCCCTTCAATGCCGTGCAATGCTCCTTCAGGAGGATGAGGAATGTTGGGTATTCAAAAACACCATTCCAAGAAGAGGGGCATGTGAGTGACGGCATGAAAAACATACAAAACAAAGGAAAGGATTTATGTTCTAGGCAGCCTTTGTTATCTGCTCATCCACTAACCCACCTCATGGTAAAACCAGAACTATGTGAGGTCTATTCTGGAGCTGGTTGTCAACTCCCAGATATGGCAGCGCCATGTAAGGACTTGTCCACACCAGATTCCAGGTGACCTGCCCCCATGCCACATGAAGTGGAAGACGGATGTGGCTAGATTTTCAGAGGCGTCTGGGAACATCCATGTGCCAACAGTGCATGGGGGTTAAAGGCTAAATATAAAGGTTGACTCTTCCAGTCTTATCGTGTCAAAACCAGGCATATCCCAACCCACTTCTTGCTGGCTTTTGTCTAACTTTGCTCATAGAGACTCCTCCCTAGGATTAAGAAAGCCAAGGACGGACAAGGCTAGACCTTGCCCAAAAGGTGGTGCGTGTTTGGAGCATCAGAGAAAGGAAAGATGGTGACTGAACATAAAATTCTAGATAGTTGCCATTTAATAGCACGCCTTGCAATGAGTTACCAGTTAAGGGCCTGGCTTTGGTTAGTGGTGTCTGGAAAGCAGTTAAATACTGGGAATGGAATCTTTGGAAACATCAAAGGGAGAAAAGAAGCTAATGGGGCCTCAGGGCCATTTCACCCTGCATTTCTGAGGATGTAGGCTTTAGGGGAAAGATGTGTATGTTCTGGGGGTAGATGCAGTAGTGGCTATGATAGCTGGATAGCTTATTCTAAAGGTCTCATTTGCTTCCTAAAGCATTACTTTCCACTTGGTCTGAAAATCATGATGTAGCAATGGCACCACCTGCTGGCTCCGCTGGGTTCCCACTGTTCAGCCTCAGAACTGGTACTTGTTTGCTGGGTTTCTCTTTGGTGTTGTCCTACCCTTTCTTAACAGTCTACTCAAATTTATCTCATTTGCAGCACACACACAACTATAGAAAGGTAATGATGGAGAGGACTTTAAATATATATTCAGTACAACTCCCTGTGTAGAGCTAACCACACTAAGCCTTTAGGAAGATATCCTGCTCTTAGCATACTGTCCTTCTGCAGAGGCTTCTAGGTTCCTCCAGTTGGGTGCCTCAATGCCAGTGGCATGTTTCAGAGTGAGTTTGTGACTACATTTCTTTTGCATCATTTTACCATTGTGTGTCATGCCAGAACTCAAAAGCCTAGCAGACTCTGAGCCTAGAAACAAAATTTTAGGAGGCAATGAGGTTGCATACATGGACTCTTCTCCAACTTTTTATCTGAGCAGATAAATAAATGATTTGTCTTTCAAGTCTGGACAAGCATATTATCTCCTTTCTATCTTTTCTTGATAAATCAATCTTGTTTCATGGCATAAGGCCAGGGAGAGGCAAACAGTTTTGTGCAATAGGATGCTACTCGTTTCCTTATAAACCTACTCATGGCCCACTGATTTTTTCCTATCAAAATTTAGCCATTCAACACATTTTATTGAGTATACTCTGTGTAGTGGCTGCTCTAGAGACATGATGAAGCAGACATTCATAGAACTTCTAGCTCTAGCAGAGGAGAAAGGGCAAAAATAGTTTACCTCAGTAGACATACATTCATTTTCAAGTAATATATAGAACTATAAAAATACATATGAGTTTCCCCTTCAGTATATTCCAAGACCTTTGGTGAATTTAAACCTTAGCTAGTACTGAAGCCTGCAGACAATCATTGTAATACTTTAAGAGTTGACCTGATAACTGTGACAGCTATCAAAGGACAGAACCCCATTTGAGGAGTTCCCTCCACCACACCGGCCTGTAGGTCTGTGTGGTGTTTTCTTAATTGTTGATGAATACAGGAGGGCAGTCCTGGGACGTATAAGAAAGACAGCTGAACCTGAGCCTGAGAACAAGGCAGTAAGAACCCCCTCCCCCCCCCCAAACACACACAAACACAATCTGTGCTTCAGTTCTTGCCTTCAGGTTCCTGTCTTGAGCTCTTGCCCTGGCTTTTCCTTGATGTAAGCCAGGTAAGCTCTTTCATCTCCAAGTTGTTTTTGATCAGTGTTTTATCACATCAATAGACAAAACTAGGACCGAAATGAATTATTCTTTTCATAGCTTTTTATGGAACTTTTGTGGGTGCTTCCATTATTTTGCTAGCAATTTTAGACGCCACTGGCAATCAAACTGATGAGATTGTTTTACCTAAGAAGTTAGTATTCAATAAGCATAATAATCCTGCCTTGTCTTCCCTGAGCACAGCTCACCAAAGATGCACACAGCACAATGTAATTCAGAAATGGAAACACATGCAGATGAAGCAATCAGAGCAACCATTCAGTGATGGACTCTGAAACTTAAGGGTCTCAGACACAAAACTATAGGCCCCAGTTCTAAACGCTAATTCATCTCTAAGATGTCATTGATCTTGTTCAAGCAATTCACTTTCCTCTGAAGGTCAAGACTCTCACACAGAAGGATTTCTTGAGTTACCCTTGGTTCATGAATAGAACTGCTTGGACCTGCCTGAGCTGCTTTGTGGTCAATCCATGAGGGTCTGAAGTCAGCCTACAACTGGATTTAGCTCTGATACTATGTGACCTTGAGTGCATTATATTTCAAACACCCTTAATTCTCTGTTTCCTCATTTATGAAAAAGGAAAAAGAATATATAAAAATATGTTATGCCACAAATTAATGTCTTATGTCTTCCTTATGGTGGGGCAAAAGTAATCTCAAAAGTACTTTATTAGTCAAAGAAAACCCTTAATAACATTTGGTTAAAGAGCAGACAAGGGACTCAAGAGATGGCTCAGTGACTAAGAAAGCTTATTGTTCTTGTAGAGAATGTGAGTTTTACTTCTAATACCCACACTGGGTGGCTTACAACCACCTGTAACTTCAGTTAAAGGGATCTGCTCCTCTCTGCCTCTGCAGGCATCAGCATAAGACATAGTGCTCATAAATTCCTACAGGGCAGACAAGAATTTTTTCTGACCTCAGATTGAAAATAGTCTAGAGTGGTGACTTTGTTCAAAAACTAAATTTCTTTGCATAATAATCTACTGTTTTCAGGAAGATATAGGAGGAAGTAGAGAGATGGCTGAGAATCTTAGATGGAAACACGGTAGCAGCAGGGCTCAGGGTGCAGAGCAACTGGGAAAGAGCATCCTGTGTTGGGATCCAGCTGCCCTCACTCCCCCTGACTGATAGTGGAACTTCCTTGTGGTCTGTAATTGACAAGGATGCTGGTGTTCTTTCTGGCCGGTGGGTCTCCACAGAAGGAGTAGAGGTATAAAAGGTTGCTGGGCAAACTAAAGGGTGCTGTTCTTCCACCTGAAAAGAAGCCTCCATGTCTCAATTCTGC
>NC_022013.1:80983302-81074563 GCF_000317375.1 Microtus ochrogaster
CTGCACTGGCTGCAGCAATCCTGGAGCATCAATAGAGGACTTTAGATATGGCTGCATTGGTGAACCTATAAGTATCCTGTGCTGTGCCCTGCTTTCAGTAAAAATCTTTGTATAAAATGGTCCTGTGTTCTGAAGGCTTTTAAAAGAAGAAGAGACAATAGCAGCATCTTCCACAAGTAGTTTGAAGAACTTGAATTTGGCTGGCCCAGGAATTCATAAGAAAACATGAATATGTCAGCCCTTTTCCCAGGAGTCCTTTGCAATCTTGGGAGAAGACACAGTTCTCACATAATTTTGTATGGGAGTTCAAGATTTTAAAACAAACAAAAATCAAACAAACAAAAAACAAACCATGATTTAAGAAGGCTGATAAAAGTCAAGTTGCATAGGATTAGATGAAAGAATGTACAAGAAGCAATTAGCTCAGAACATAGACCTTGATTGATAAGCACTCAACTAAAGGCCTTTATTATTTTGATTTATTATTCATTTTCTCTTATTTTCATCCCTTTGAACTTCAAGGTTTCATAATCTACTCATAAATTATGCTACTCACTTATTCTACTAGCATTCATCAAATTATCTCCCTATGTATTAGGTATATTTAATAGCTACTGAGAGCTTAGTATGTCCTAAGTACTGGACACAACTACTTTTATTGAATCCTCAGATGAACCTTAGGGAGAAACAAATGTATTCTCACTTGTTACATGACTCTTTTGGGGGAGAGTTGAACAAGTCTTTACCCTAGATAGGGTACCAATGACAGGCCAAAAAAGCAATTCCATTCAACTTGGTGAACCAAGGAGTCTATCTATTGGGCTTGCGTGTAAGGAGCATGAATGAAGGGTCACTTACATGTTACTTGTGGGTGACTCGCAAAGGTCTCCATCACTAAAATGCCCCCATCACACCACGGATGACAACTGGTGAGTGCTGCTTTACTGGAGTCCTATATTATTTAGTGCCTCCCCAAACCACATGAAGCTGGAGCACGATTACATGAAGCTTGGGGAGGGACAGGACTACATAACTAGAATTGAAATTGAGGGTCCATTGACCCTCCTTACCCACCTTCTTGGAAGAAATGTTAATAGGCCTGATCTTGTTAGGGTCAGTTGTGAATGATTACAGCTGTTTTGACTTCAGTATGGCAATGGTCATGTCATGCCCAAGAGATAAGCATTCCAAAGAAACATTTTACAAGTGGGAAAACGAAGGCACAGTGAAGTGAAGGGACTTGTATTAGATCCTCTGCACAAGCCAGTGAGGAAGCCAGGATTGAAATCCAGGCCACTGAATGTCAATATATGCTTTTAAGCTCCATAGTAGGATGGTTCTGAAAGACAAAGCTGGAAAGCTGTAACTGACAGAAGTGGCCAGGAGGAAAGGACCTTTGAGAAGCAAACATAGAGTAGCTGGGTTTTCACAGTTCCTAATGGTGGCACCAGGGTCCTAGCACTTCTGCCAGAGCTGCCTGTCAGCTGCATCGATTCTTGCAGATTGCCAACGCACACTACAGCAAAGGAAAGGAAGGAAATGAAGAAAAGGGATTGATTTAAGTTGCCAATAGCTAGAAGCTGACTAGTTTACCCTAATGCAGCACAACAGCAATAAATAAATTAATCACTTGAGGGTAGGGAATGACTTTCCTATACTCAGTTATTAAAGGCTTGTATCACTAATTAGTCTATTAGTTAGAACTGTTCTCTTCCTTCCACATGTTATCAGTCTGCCAAAGCAGAGAAAACCCAGCCTTCAGGGCAGAAAATAGGAGAAAAAAAGATGCAGCAGATATAAACAGCTGGGCTTCTGTATGTTTTAAAAGCACAGCTCTTAGTGGTGCCTGGGGCAAATCCACCTGCTACAAGGCAAAGAACGTTTATCAAAACCCAAAGGGCTGTTGTCTTTGTTGAACAGAAAGGGAAAAAAAAGATTTAATCTTTAAAGAAAAACCTACCATAATCACAAGAGGACCCAAGAAGGAGCATTCCACTGGGTGTTTCTTGGAGCTCAAGACGTGTGTGTACACACACACATGCATGCACGCACACACACACAACAATTCAGTGCAAAGGTGGCATTAGAAGACTGATAAGCAGAGTGATTCTCTGCCTGATGCTCAAGTGCATTCATCTTCTTCAGGAGTTTATGTGTACTGACTTCTTTTTTTGTTTGTTTTGTTTTTTTCCGTTTATTTATTTATTAAATATTTCTGTCTCTTCCCTGCCACCTCCTCCCATTTCCTCCCCCCTCCCCCAATCAAGTTCCTCTCCCTTGTCAACCCATAGAGCTATCAGGGTTCCCTGCCCAGTGGGAAGTCCAAGGACCACCCACCTCCATCCAGGTCTAGTAAGATGAGCATCCAAACTGCTTAGGCTCCCACAAAGCCAGTACGTGCAGTAGGATCAAAAACCCACTGCCATTGTTCTTGAGTTCTCAGTAGTCCTCATTGTCCGCTATGTTCAGCGAGTCTGGTTTTATCCCAGGTTTTTTCAGACCCAGGCCAGCTGGCCTTGGTGAGTTCCCAATAGAACATCTCCATTGTCTCAGTGTGTGGGTGCACCCCTCGCTGTCCTGAGTTCCATGCTCGTACTCTCTCTCCTTCTGCTCCTGATTTGGACCTTGAGATTTCTGTCCGGTGCTCCAAATTGGGTCTCTGTCTCTGTCTCCTTTCATCGCCTGATGAAGGTTAATATTAATGCCTATATGTTTTTCTTTGGGTTCTCCTTATTTAGCTTCTCTAGGATCACTAATTATAGGCTCGATGTCCTTTGTTTATGGCTAGAACCCAATTATGAGTGAGTACATCCCATTTTTTGGGGGGTCTGGCTTACCTCACTTAGGATAGTGTTTTCTATTTCCATCCATTTGTATGCAAAATTCAAGAAGTCCTTGTTTTTTACTGCTGAGTAGTACTCTAATATGTATACATTCCATACTTTCTTCATCCATTCTTCCATTGAAGGGCATCTAGTGTGTACTGACTTCTTACTAAATGCCTGACGCCATTTCTGTCCTTCATATCTATAATATCTTATTTGATGATTGGTGTGGGAAGTCCTTCTGTATATGTATTGCTTTTATTGGTTAATAAATAAAGCTTCTTTCAGCCAGTGGCTTAACAGAGTAAATCCAGGTGGGAAATCCAAACAGAGATGTAGAGAGAGAGAGTAGGTGAGTCAGGGAGAAGACATGTAGCCGGAAACAGACATCTCCACTGGAGCTTGCTGAAACTTTGCCGATAGGCCACGACCTTGTGGTGATGCACAGATTAATGGAGATGGGTTAGTTTAGGATATAAGAGCTATCTAGAAATATGCTTAAGCTATTGTCCAAACAGTTTCTGATTATTTTCAGTCAGGGTGGTCAGGAAACGAACTAGTGGCCTCCAACAACAGGTGATTTTATTGATGTTTTCAAAGTGCCTTCCAGTTGACCTCAGATGAGCCCTGACCTTAACTGTGGTCAGTAAAGACAACGACTTTGTTCTTGCTTTCCTGTCTTGGCAATTACTGGTCCAGGCCTCCTGCCCACCAAGGTCTTGAGAAATCCTCTCATCAAATACCTTCTATGTAAAGGTGTGGTAAGACAAGACATAAACCTAATACTTGTGTAGCTAAGGCAGGAGAACTACAAGTTTGAGGCCAAATTGGGCTTTATAGAGAGATTCTGTCTTTAAAAATCATTTTTCATAACAGATACATTTACAACCTCAGGCAACAAGCCATCAACATAGGTAACATTACTGCATACGAATCATATGTCATTACTGAACAGTTCCAAAAAGCTCAGGGCCTCAATGATATTTCCATATCTCTGTGAAAGGAACAACAGGAGAGAACAACAGCCTTCATACTCCTGTGCCTTCCAAGCTCCTAAGTTTCCCTCTGTCCTTTGCCTCGTTGCTAAGCAGACAATTTACGAGCATAAACACCATCAGACATAGGTTTGGACACTGGGGAAGGTGTTTCCACTAGCAACAAACCACCAACAGCTGTTTTATCATCTGGCTTAATTCTCACAACAGCTATGTGCTGGAATATTATCAATCCCATTTTGCAGAATGGAGAAATGGAGGCTCAGAGGGGTTAATGTGGCCAGACATCTGCAAGCCCTAACAAAACATTAGTAAGAGTTTGATGGCTGTTTGGTGATGGGCAGAAGTACAAATATAGAGTAAACAGACCCTGGCTTCTGGTAATCTTTGAGCCTGAAGGTGTTAAGTGACATATTGTTGTGATCCAGCTGCCCTCACTCCCCCTAACTGACAGAGGAACTTCCTTGTGGTCTGTAATTGACAAGGATGTTTGTGTTCTTTCTGGCTGGAGGTTTTCCACAGAAGCAGTAGAGGTCTAAAAGGCTCGGGGCTAAATAAAGGTTGCTGTTCTTCCATCTGAAAAGAAGCCTCCGTGTCTCAATCCTGGCACCCTCTGCCAGTCTCGGCATCCAGGCTGCACAGTGCAGTAACATATAAAGTTGGTCTGTCCATTGAGATTAACCTATTAGGACACAAAAGTGTTGAGAGAGGTTTCTGTCCCACCCGGTCCAGAAGCCACTCAGTCCCAAAGAAACACACAGAGGCCTACATTAATTATAAGCTGGTTGGCCTATTAACTGAGGCTTCTTATTAACTAATACTTATATCTTAAATTAACCCATAATTCTTGTGTTTGTCACATGGTTTGGTTCCTTTTATCAGTGAGGTATTCTCATCTTGCTTCCTCTGTGTCTGGGTAAAGACTGCAGACTGAGCCTTTTCTTTTCTTAGAATTCTCCTATTCTGGTGGCTCTGCCTATACTTCCTCCCTGGCTACTGGCCAATCAGCATTTTATTAAACCAATACAAGTAACAAATCTATATAAGGATACAAGACAATTGTTCCATAGTACAAAAGGGGACAAAAATTCAAGTACAGGGTTAGCCTCGAGGCCAATGGCTTTTTAGTCCATTTCTTCCTATTCTGATTAAGTTTTCCCAACCAAACTACCTTATACTTCAAAAACCCTTCAAAAGTTCTGTATCTCCATGTCTGTGACATATCTGTCCCAATATTGCTTCCTCCTCTGGGGCTGGAAGGGAAGAGCAGGTTGGGGGTTGGTGGTGGTAGAGAATACCTAGACTTAGAACCCAAACTCACACTCTGTTGCCTGGTGACTAGCTAGGTAACCTATGACAAATGGTGTTCTATTGATCTACTTCAGTCTCTTCACATGCAAAATGAAAATATTACTGCTAGGATCAAGTAAGTGATACAACATAACTGACTAATACATAGATGGAGAAGATTTTAAAATTGTTAAGTACCACTACATACATCTAAGAGCAACCCTGGGTGTTATCATCCCCATTTTTCAGTCGAATAAACTGAAGACTCAGAAAGATTGAAAATCTTTTGAAAATGGTGAGTTCTGCTATATTTAAAATCTGCCTTCTAGCCATGTGTGGTGTCACACACTTGTATTCCCAGCACTCAGAAGACTGTGGCAGGAGGATTATAAGTTTGAGGTCTGCTTGGGCTATAGAGTAAGACATTATCTCAACAAACAAAAGTCAAACAATAAAACAAGCCTGGTTGGTCTTAACACATTTAAGAATACTACTATATTTGCCCCAGGATCTCTATCTGGGGTGCCTGTTATATTCTACCTTTCATTTATTTAATGGGAATGTTCATGCTTCTACATTACAATAGGCATTGTGCTAGGCATGGAGAACACTGGTGCAGACATCTCACTATGGCAAGGAAAGCAGATGTCACAGAAGTAAATAGCAGTATTGAAGGGATAATGTCATAAAAATAATGGACTCAGAACAGTGATGCAAGAGAAGGCAAAGGGGATTGCTGAACAGGGTGTAGCAGGGAGAGCGCTCACTGTTGAGTGGGAAGGACACTGATGTTTAGTATCAGTGAAGTGTGCAAAGCACCAAGAGGGGAGGCTGGAGATACAGTTAAGGACAGATCCTTGAGGCCTAGTGAACCAGGTGAAGAGGTTTGGTTCTCACATGGTTGTAAGCAGAGAAGAGATTGATACTTTTGGAGACCTTTCAGCCAGGAATGTTGTCTTTCTTCTGAGATGCTATAATAGATTACACAACAGGTGCTTATTTCTCACTTCTGGAGGCTGAGGAAACCAAAATCAAGGTGCTGGAAAGTTTTTTCTGGTAAAGGTCAGCCTCTATTTTTGGAGTTTTTATCTTGTCTTAGTTTTTCTTCAGGAGGCACAGAACAGTGAGAACGAACAAGTTCCTAGGTGTATTTTATATTTTTCTGGATATATAGCTTAGGCTGGTCATGAACTCATGATATTTCTGCTGTGGACTCTAAAGTCCTGAAATTGCATTTGTGTGCAACTTACACCCTGCAAATGCCCCTTCTTTAAAGACATAAATTCCACTCACAAAGTTTCACTTTTATGATCTAACTATATCCCAAAGGTTCTACCCCCTAATACTATCGCATTGGATCTATGGATTTGAAAATAATTTTTAAGAGGACACATATACAGGCCATAGCAGATATGGGCCTGAATCTGAGCCTGGTGAGGCTGGAAGCAGGGAGTGTAGCTGGGGTGGAGACACACGTGGAAATTTATAAAAAAAAATAATGGTTCTGAGCTGGGAATAAAGATGAAGAGGACCTCGAGATGTGATTTAGGAAGTAGAGCATGGACAGTGTGTTATAGAGTTATTTCCTTACTGAAACACACTCTTCTGGACGCAGTCTTCTTAAGAGTCAGGAAGCAAACTAAAAATGAAAATTTAAAAACTGAGAAGTCTCAACAAGCTCCTGAAATTTACAAGTCACGGGTCCCTTCTTAAGGTTACATAAGCAATAGCATTAGCTGGGGAGAGAAGATACTCTGAGCTGTCTATAAGTAGGCCTGGAAGTTCCACACTTGCAGGTTTTATGAATTGTCACTCATCGTGGGAGCAAGCTTTTCAGTGATGCAACTCCTTTAGTCATCCATGTTCTATAAGTGACCCCAATAAATCCACTGCTTCACTAAGCTACACTTGATTGGAATAGTTTCTTTAGCTGCCATGGATTGGTTTGTTCATATCTCCCAGGAAAAGTCATAGAACATGGTGACTGGCTTGGAGGAAGTGAAAAATCATTGGTGACATTCTTGTTTCTTCTATCATGTACAATGAGTAGGGGGTGGGGCCCCTTGTTGGACTCATGGACACTAGTGGTGGATTAACTGTTGCTTGACAGGTGCATTCTGCATGAACTTGTATCCTAACTTCATCTAGCAACCATTGAATTGAGGCTGCTTTGTCCAGAAGAAAAAAAATAAATGAGAAGATCTTCCCATTTTAAGGGCTCTGTTTTCTAGCCATGGAATTATACCTGGGAGAATATATGTTGCTGTTGGAGCAACCAAAGAAAAGGAAAGTACAGTTTCCTTTGGGTATCCCGCTGGGCTCCTTATTCCCCCCAGTTCCTTCACTTTGAGTATTAATAAACTGTTGTCAAATAAATTGTGTAAATTACCTCAGTTGCAGAAGGAAAACACTGATCTTAAAAGAGCTTACAATCAACTACAGCTGATGGAGGAAGGTCATTGGTTAAATAAAGAAACTGCCTTGGCCCTGATAGGACAGAAAATTAGGTAGGAGGAGTAAACAGAACAGAATGCTGGGAGGAAGAGGAAGTGAGCTCAGACACCATGCCTCTCTCTCCAGGGCGGATGTGATGGAGCAAGCCGCCAGGTCAGATATGCTGAATCTTTCCCGGTAAGACTGGTGCTACACAGATTATTAGATATGGGTTAAGGCAAGATATGAGAGTTAGCCAAAAGAGGCTAGATATAATGGGCCAGGCAGTGTTTATATGAATATAGTTTGTGTGTTGTTATTTCAGGGAATAAGTTAGCCAGGTGGCCAGGAGCCGTGTGGCAGGAACGCAGCCCGCAGCCCCTTCTACATACAGCAACAGGAGCATGTATAAAACAGTGGTTAAAAACAGAATGTGATGCAGAAAAATCATCAAGGAGGAAGAGGCTTTTGTGCTGGCCTTTAAGGAAAGGAGGAGGAGGGTATGAGTGGTCAGAAGTAGAGATCTGGTGTCTTCCTCTTCTCCTTTCCACCTTATTTTTCCAGATAAAATCTTTCACTAAATCTTGAGCTCAAGTTCCGACAAGACTGGCCAGAAACCAGACCCCTCTACAATCTGCCTGTCTCTACTATGCCTCCAATTCCCATCGACGGGTTTACAAAAAGGCATTTTTATAGGCAGAAACACGGTCTTCAGAGACTGGTGAAGATGTCCCAGAAGGATGGCAAAGTGGCAGTTTCAGGTACTACCAATTGGCTTACCTGCCCTCACAGGCACCCTCACAGGCACATGTAGAGGTCTGAGGTTGGCGATCATGACATGGAAAAGTTTCAAAATATCCTGAAATACCATGCCAAACTCTGCTTCTATGAGAGTGCGCTATTTTCTGTAGGGAGGGTCCACAGTTCTTCTCCAATTCTCTACAGGTTGTATTCAGAAAACTCAAGAAAACATTTCCCCGAGTAAGCATTATAGGTAGACAGAAGCATAATCTGTTTTCTACCGAGCACCAGGTGCACCCCTGTGAATCTCACTACACAGGCCATTGTTGCCTGAGCGAAACCCACATCTCCTACCTTTTACCTAATAAGAGCTGTCATGAGAGAAACTTTGGAAGAAAAGAAACCAGAACCAGTGAAGAAAGGGACAGCTCTGCAGCCGCCCTCAGGTTAGGGCGGGCCCGTTGCCGGAGAGAACGTGGTTGGTCGGCTGGCTGGTCAGATCCTCTGCCGCATTTCTCACGGTTGGGCGGGGGCGGCCGCGTTCCCAGCAGGCGCAGCGCCGGATTTGGCCGCACGGTGGCGCGGCGCGGGCGCCGAGCGTGGGAAGAGCGGGCGGAGCTCTCGGAGGGAGCGGAGTCCGCAGCGTTGCGCCTCCCGCGGGTAGCTGCGCCGCGAGGCTGTGCTCGCTGAGCTGCGCCGGAAGCCGGCGGCCGCCCAGGTAGGAGCTCCGGGGCGGGATGAGCGAGCCGGGCCGCGCGTGACCCTTGCATGCCCGGCACGGCCGCGCCTACCACTCCGCTGCCGCCTCGCGGGCGGGCGGGCAGGCGGGTGCGGATGGCGGCCTGGGCAGTGCAGGCCTGAGGGGGCCACAGCCTCGGGCGCACGAACCTGAACGGCGCCCTGCAACTCAGCTTCCCTGTAGGCGGCGAGCAGGGTGCTAACGCAGGGGTGCGGCGACTTGGAGCGGCTTCCCGGGAGGGAAGCGGAGACAGGTGGTTGAGGGGGCGAGGGACGGCGCAGCACGTTCCGAGATGTGGGAGCTTGCTTCTAGCTCTTCAGAGGCACGGAGGTGCGTGAGGGAAGGCCAGGGCGTAGCTTGGTACTCGCAGGTGCAGCCTGAGGAGATGCCACCGCTCAGGTTCTGTGCGATTCCCCCACCCCATTAATAACGTGGGTGTGGTAGTGATTATGGGTGACTTGGAAGGAGCTCTGAACTGGCCAGCTGCGCCCCCCTGGCCCGTGTGCACGTCCAACAGCCAAAGACGCCTGCGCCGTTGGGGGGGGGGGGAGGAGCAAGCCCTCTGGGTAGCTGCTCTGGCAACCTAGGTTGCTGCAGAGATAGGGCAGATAGAGAGTCAGAGCTGTGGACTAAGTTCTGCCCTTAAGTTTCTGGGTGGTGGGTCATCTTCCCGTGGGGGAAGTGGGGCTATGGGAAAACGGTGAATTTACTCAGGACTCCTTCCTACCTTTGTTTGTAATCAGAGATGGGATTTGGCCCATGCAAAATATGACTTTATTATTTTTTTAAAATTTCACTTTGGACGTAATTATTATTATTTTTTTAATTTTTAGGGAAACAACAAATCACAGAGCAGAGGACAGCTGGTCCAACCAAACCTGTTGCTGCTGCAGTGCCTCTTATGTCAGGATAGATGAGTCTCTGTACCTTCTTCCTCACTTGCCGAGGCTCCTGGATACCCTCCTGCCAGGCTGTACAGTCTGCCTATAGCCAGGGTGGTGTTGGTGCTGTGGCCCCCACCTGCCACACAGCAGGGGAAGAAGAATGCAAGAGCCAGGCAAGTCTCTCTGCTCTCTGGGGTGAAAGGAGCAGGTAAAGACAGGGCTGAGGCTTCGCTTGGCACTGGTGGCTAGAGGATTGGTATGCCAGCCCCTTGGGCTGGTTTCCACTCCTGGCCTGTCTCTGGCATTGGATAACTGTGTTGGTGCTATTGATGTCGTCATGTTATATAACACTTATATAACCTCCCACGGTGATAGCTTTCTCTCTGTTCTGAGGTCACACTGATGGGGTGTATGCCTGTGTAGGAGAAAGGATCTGTGGTTTTTGGATGGACCTGTTCCCTCAGCTCATCCCCAGCTAGAATCCTTTTGATGGTCTTGGAACAGGAGAGGTTTAACTGAACAGGTACCCAGCATACCCCAGCAGTTCAGTACTATGAACTGTGCTAGCTGGGCAGTTTTCTCCATTTTGTCGTTTCATTTCTCCTTCTCCAGTGGATTGTTTGTTAATGTGGATGCCATTCTTGACCTCTGAGTCCAGCTCTTGGTTCTTGGGGCTACCTGGCATGGCAGGTGGGTGTGGTGAGATAACCCCTAGGATGTGGAGCACATGATACATTGTGCTTGAAAATCAGGATTAGCTCTGCCCTTGAGGTTTTGAGCAACACACTGGAGCGATGATGCTGGCATTATACGACATTTGGAGCAGGTCTAGGGGACAAGAGGTGGTCAGGGAAGGGTGTACAGGGAAGTGGATCAGACAGCAAAGATAAACATGGTGTTCTTTTACTGTACTCTCCACTGGGCTGTCCATGGTTACCAGGGCAACAGAGGCAGTGGTGAAATCATGCTTTTCGTTCAGTGGAAAAATCTGGTTCCTCCTCTTCCCCCTCCTCTTTCAATTGCCTGCCAACCCTGCCCATTGGGAGGGTGATGCCCCTAGGGATCAAAGGCTCCAACATACCCTCTTAATGCCCTGCATTGTCATGTTTTACAAAAAGTCATCTCCCCGCTTCCTGCTTCTCCTAGCTCCCCCTAAACCCCTACAGTTGTCAGTTGCGTGGGAGTTGGAATACATGGAGGGGGCAGGGTATGAACGTCATCCCTGGGCAGGGCTAGGCGAGCGTGGGCAGAGATGCTATGTAGCCGTGACAGGAGCATGGACAGGGTCAGGAATTGATGAGTTCCACAAGCCAGAGGTCTTTTCGAGAATGGTAGATAGGTGGAAGGGGGACGGTGAGATGGTAGAGTGTACAGAGTGTGCAGCTCTGGGCTCAGGGTTATGGGAAGTAAGACATGCCTTATGATAAAAAACCAGGGTTCACTCATTCAGCAGTTATTGTGTGCCCCTTAAATTAGTTAAGGTTCTGGAAGCTTGGAAGCCAGAGAGGGCAGTGAGCCCTGACCTTGAAGGGAATGTATGAAGATGAGTAGATATATGGGGTTAGACCCTATAGACCTCATTATAAGCCTGGCATGGGGATCAGGGAGATGGTACAGCAGAAGCCAGGTAAGATGCCGGACTGGAGAGGGAAGTCTGTGAAGCCTGCAGGAATGGAAACGAGAGACAGGTCAGACAGCCGTTTTGATTTGGGGACAGGACATGGGGAAGGAAGGTGCTAAAATTTTAGCCTTAATAGTTGGTATTCAAACTTGTTCAAGGGAGACGCATTTGATTTGTTTTTAGAAATCTTTGCGATGATATCAGCATAGAAACATTTTTGGTGAGATACAGAGTGTGAGGTGGAAGTCAGTTCTGGGGAGAGATTCTAGGAAGAGCTTGGAAGTACAGGTATATATACCTTGTTCTTGTTTATAATCCCAAGACCGTTTCAGACTCCTTGGCTTGTTTCTGTTAACTACCTACATCTTCTGTCAGACCATATCTATTTTTAAAATGCAGATTCTAGTTTATACTTTCTTTGTAGTAGCCATGTCTGAGTACATGCAGAATCGATGCACGCGGGTGCATTTCCCTCCCCATATTACCTTCTTGACCTTTGCGGTTCACTTAGAGTCATCATTCTCAGCCTGTGGGTTGTGACCCGTTTGAAGGATCAACCAACACTTTCGCAGGGATTGCCTAAGACCTATGGAAAACACAGATACTTACATTATGATTTATAACAGTAGGGAAATTATAGTTATGAAGTAACACAAATAACTATGGTTGGAGGTCACCACAACTTGAGGAATTGTATTAAATGGTCATCGCATCAGGAAGGTTGAGAAGCACTGACTGAGAGGCTCAGGAAGCGCTACTGACCTGCTTTCTTTCTTCCTATCACTGAGTGGAAGTACAGAGTCAGGGGACCTGTACACCATCTTGGCTGTACCACTTTCCTTTCCAGGTCTTAGCATCTAGCACAAGGAATCTAGTTTTTACTTCTCTGAAGCCCCCAGAAATGATGTCTATAGCCATTTCCACGTTTGCTTAAGTTTCTGATTCAGGTTAAGTTTTTAGACTAAACAGACTGGACTTCTTTTTAGTTCCTTTAGAGCAAGTAGCAGATATGGACACCTGAATCTCATAGTAGAGATACATAGATACGTTTTGACTTTTGTTCCTCTCTGAAACATGAAATGCTAAAAGAGCAGATTCTAGTGTAAAAACAAAACTATGGCCTATGTAGACCAGATGCTTATTTCTGTACTTTATTGGATCTTTGAAATGCCTGTTGCTTATGTTTTGCCACAGAGATATGGTCAAGTAGGTACAACAGCCCATATGACCTGCAAGCTTAAAATATTTACCATCTTATCCTTTAAGACATTACAGATAGAACTTTGCCAACCTTGCCATCGGCTACCACAAGAGCTCATGAGTCTCCATTGGGAATTCTTGCTAGGACTGGTTCAGACCTCAAAGGTTCTTAAAGATTGTTAGATATTTACAGTGACTTCATAAGAAGAAAGTATATGGTCAGAATAATTCCATACTGGGAAACTCCTTTCTTTCTAAGCCCTTTCTGTGGAGCCTGGAAGGTATCCCACTCTTTTGGGGGGCCTAGAGTCTAGAGTTCCTGAGCAGAGCTGGATCATGGCCGTGCTTTGACTAGTTGCTGTGCCCGATTCTCAGGTTTGTGCAGAGGAGCTAGACTGAGCTCAACCCAATCTTGGGACAGAAGAAGGGAGACTAATGAGTTCTTTGGTGTCCTGTAGGATATTTTCTGGTAGTTTTGCTTTGTCCTCTGCCCTAAGAGTGTCTGCAAGCAGCCTGTGTGTCTTGTCTGATCGTGGTGCCCATCCACACTGTTAGAACAAGGCCTAGGCTTGGTGTTGTGGGGGCTGTCTGTCAACTTCCTGGAGACCTTTTGTTTCCTAATTCCCCCCTGTTGACCTGGTCCTCAGCTTGGAGTCTTAGTTCCCTTGGCAGGTAATGGTGCTGATTTAAGACTTGGTGCTATGAGCTAGCAGCAGCACAACAGCTGGAGAAGTTTGGTTTAGGGTTGAGATAGGAACTGAAAGGTTTTGGTGGCAAGAAGAAACCACTCACTCTGATCAGTGGGGAAAGAAGGGGTGACATGCTTATTCCCATTACAGCTGGGAGAGAGAAAGGAGGAGGTGCCAGTAGGAGGAGGGAACAGAGGATCCAGAATAGCAAAGACAGTAGCCAACTACTCCCAGAGTTGCTTTTAGCTGGTAGTGGTGAGACTGACTCCAGGAGTTTCCTTTTCACCTCCTGATACTTCAAAAGTCCTCATCAAACACTCTTTCTACCCTTCATTTGTAGAGTTAGGATGACCCCGTACTTTAGAGGTTTAAATAATGCATTGACTTGAGTTATTGATTTCATGGTCTGGATATTCATTAAGGTTCTGTGTTGGGCAGTCTGTGAAGTTCCGAGAAGACAGGGAAGTAAAGCACTTACAGTCTGGTCTGGAAGGTTCATGGACAATTGAACCAATTTCTATACCATTTGTGTAGTGGTTTGAATAGGTATGGTTCCCATAGACTCATGTGTTTGAATGTTTGGCCCATAGGGAATGGCATTATTAGGAGTACTCGGAAGGCAGAGGCTGGTGAATCTCTGAGTTTGAGGCCATCCTGGTCTACAGTTAGAGTTTCAGGTCAGCCAAGTTTAGGCAGTGAAGGAAACCATCAAATCCAGAAAGCTGGTAAAGATTTCAATGAATGAGGGGCATGTTCTAGCCTCAGCAAGCAGAAGAACTTGGCAGCTTCAGCCACATGGTTCTGGCTTTAGAATCAAGGTTAGAAGAAAGGGGTCATGGGATCTCCCTCCACTACAAGGGAAACCTTTAAGGCCATACATGGAGGTCTAGAGAGGCCATTGTGTGAAGCTGTGAAGGTGAATCCTGGATTGCTTTGGAGATCCCATGATGTTGGAGATGCCTGAGCCATTGGGAAAGCTGCTGATAGAGTGGAACCTTTCTAGAGAAAGAAGTGTGTTGCAATCAACAAAGCTGAAAGAATTTGGCGATCTGAAGAGCATTTTGACATTAGACATAAAGGTGCAGAGTTTGGAATTTGCCCAGTTGGTGTTTGATCTTGCTTTAGCCTGGTATTTCCTCATTACCCTCCTTTCCCTGTGTTTTGGAACAGTAATATATATCTTGTGCCATTATGTGTCGGAAGTATGTGACCTGTTTTTTAATTTTAATTTTATAAGGGATTACAGTTAAGAGATTTATGAATCTCAGAAGAGATTTTGAACTTTGGACTTTTAAACATTGTTGCAACTGTGACAGAGTATGGGGACTTTTGAAGTTAAGACTAAATGCATTTACATTATGTTATGGCTTCAAGTCTTATGAGGGCCAGGGAGTGGAATATGGTGGTTTGAAGTTTGCCCCCACAGACTCATGTGTTTGAATGCTTGACCATAGGGAATGGCACTGTTAGGTGGTATGGCCTTGTTGGAGGAAGTGTATCACTGTGGAGGTGGGCTTTGAGGTCATATATGCTTAAGCTAGGCCTGGTGACACAGATTCCTCCTGCTGCCTACAGATCAAGATGTTGAACTCTCAGCTCCTTCTCCAGCACCATGTCTGCCTGAACACTGCCGTGCTTCCTGCCATCATGATAACCTTCAAAACTGTAAGCCAGCCCCAATTAAATATTTTCATTTATAAGAGTTTCTGTGGTCATTCCCTCTCTTCACAGAAGTAGAAACCCCAGCTAAGAAAATTTGTGGTAGATTGTGGTTTAGAGGATATCTGCTTCTGTGATATCTGTTTCCATCACCTTTTGCTGGATTCAGAATTTGACACACAGTAGGCATCCAGATAATTAGTTGGCTGACCCATCCTTCTTTGGTTTGCCTTGGAAATGTACAGAATATAGCTGAGTAGGTAGATGGAAGAGAGGAACTCAGAGTAACGAGAGTGACATGTTTGGGAGAAATTGGCGTTCTAGGATAGTTAGGATAAAATAAGGAAAGGATAGAAAAGGGGTGGAGCTACATGGGCAGGAGAGACTCCGGTGTCAGTGGAGCTATGAGAACGCTGGGTTGTGATGATACTGAGAGATGCTGCAGAGGACTGGAGTAAGAAGGCAGAGCTAGGGTGGCAGGGCAAGGGACTAGAAGCTAGTGCGAGATGTCAGTGGGTGAGATTGCTAGGTGAACAGGTTGGCAGGGGTGGAGAAAAGACAGAACTCTGTTCTGCAGGTCTCCATTGAAAAACTGCCAGTGTGTGTTCCAAAATACCACTCGATGGTTTTTCTGTCGTGGGGCAAATGCACAGGTTTTATGACCTCGCCCTGTAAGTATTTATTTCATCTTAGACAAAAGTAGAATTAGTGTCATCAACCTCTGTGTTCCTGTTGCCCGGTGTTTCCAGAGGTAGTCAGAATTTGGCCTTTCTCAGTTAAATTTCCACTGTATTCCCCCACCTTACTCCCCCACCCTGGAGTTACAGCCGATTTTAAGCATGGTAGCATTTTTGTACAAATTCTGTTATATACTTCCACCTGATAGGTTATTTTAAGAATGTAACTCTGTTAGTGTTATCACACTGTGAATAAGCAAAGATATACCTAAATATGACCTGTTTTACAGTATGTGTTTAAATTTCTCTGATGGGTCATTAAAAAAAAAAACAAATTCTTTTTAAAGTCATATTGTAAATAGGATCCGTGTTTTATTTAGCTGATAACTTGTAAATCACTTGTTAATAAGGACTCTACTTTGTAGGTTTGCATTTTTAGCTTTGCTTGGTTGCCTCCCTTTATCTCCAACCAACTGCCCGAGCAGCTCTCCTGAATTTTGTTCAAACATTGCTATTCTTACTGTGTTTATAGTTTCTTGGTTATTTATTATTTCCTTCAGTAACCCTTCTTCCCTCCCTCCCTATTTCCTTCTCTTTATCCTCCTCCTCTCTCTTGTCTTGCTTTGTAGCCCTGGCTGGTGTGGAACCCACTACATAGACCAGACTGGCTCTCAAATGCAGAAATCACAGGCATATGACACCAGGCCAGCTGGTGACTATCCAGGGCCTGCTCTGCACCAGGCATTGGACAGACAAATACGAAAAGTGGTCAGGGCCTGACTGTCATGGATACCACAGTCTAAACAGTGAGAAATACGGTCAGCTTTTCTTGGGTAGAATATGGCTGTCACTTCTGTGCTGCTTAAGTTGCCATGTTTTAGGGCTTAAGGTTCATGGATTCATGCTGTCATTTCCATGATTGATGAGCGGTGTCTATAAGAAACCAGGCATGGTTTCTGTGACTTGCCTCCTTTTTATAGTCCTGTAACCTGCCTTTGATAGTGGCCCTGCTTTGTTACTGCGTTTAGCACTCTGGCTTGAGTGTGTGTAGCTCTGACAGTTAAAGTGGTGAGCTTACTTAAATAATGGATGTCAGAGAGGCTAAATGAAAACATTTAAAAGGCTCTTCCCAACTGTTAAAGATCTTGGCAAGTGCCCAGTGGTGCTGGTATATTAGAGCAAGTTGGATCCGTGGTTTTTCTGGCTGTGGATTGGATTGGGCTCCTGCCTGATCTACCAGCTGGTCAGGTGTCAATTCCATGTGTTCAATGTGCTACTCTTTGCTGAAGTGTTATATTGTTAATGTACTACAGGAACAGAATCTGCTGATATAATTCAGGCTTATGCTAATAGTTTACATTTCCATATGTAAATAACATCTCCAGATTTTAAAAAATGACCTGTGATTCTTTGGTATTATTAGTTTTCTTTTTTTCATTTTCAGTTCATTTTCAGGTGTGTTGTAGGATTAGCATATCTGTACAGTTTTTTAAAAATACTTTTTAGTAGATGTATATTATCAGATGTAAAGACCAGTATACTTTTAACATTTATATGTTCTCTATTACATGATTCAAATAATACATAATATTTTAAATTTAACATGATACATGTCTCTAGTCACTGAAGGTTACATGGTTTAGAATTTGACTTTTTTCTAAATATTATTTTGATACATGCACCTATCAGTTAAACTTTTAAGTATCTCCCTGTGTATATGTTATGTACAGCATTTCTGTATTAGTAGTACATAGTAAAACACAGCATTGAAAGTTGTCAGTGTGCTATACATTTTTCTCTGCTCCCCTCCCTTCTTCTCTCCCCTTCTACTGTCTCCCATGACCCCCCCCCCACACCCTCTATTTACTCAGGAGATTTTGTCTTTAGCGGAATAAAAACATTTAAAAAAAATTTAAAAAAATATTTAAGATCAATGTCCTCGGTGAAGGTTGATCAATCCTGGAAAAATGTACCACTCTTTGACATAGTGTACATAGAAACCATCAAACTGTCTACTTATAAATAACATTGTTTTTTAAATAACTATAGGGTTTTTTCATTTTCTGAATTCATATATGTGCATAATGAGGACCTTTCTGTATGTGAACAATATAAATAAAGTATAAATTGGATGTGTGGTAATGCCATACAAAATCTACAAAGAGGAAAAAAAAGAAAGCTGTCGGTGACTATTATATGTGGTACTTTCTTTTTTCTCTGCTAGTCACAGTTCTGCCCCAGACAGACCCTGTCTGCTGGGTATCCTTCCTTCCTGCATACTCAGGGCATTGCCCGGCTCCCCTACCCACTCCTGTCCCCAGTTTTCCCTCTGTTAGATCTTTTCCACTGGCTACTGTTTTCTCATTTTAAAGAAGCCCCAGACTCTTTACTCCTCATGTTTTCTCATCCACCCTGAGTCCCACCGCTCTTGATTAACATGCTCCTGACACTTCCACCAGTAAGCACTTGGACTTAGACTTCACTGGGTGGCTCCTCCGCAGTGTTAGACAAAGCTGGCCTGCCATTTTCCTTGAGGCTGTCTTCATCTCATTTCCAGGACATCTGTTTCTGGTCTCTCATTGTCTTCAGCTGGCCACTCATTTTCAGTTTTCTATCCTTGGGGTATTTCTTCATCATCTCCATCCTCACTGTGAGTCTTTTCTACATCAAGTCTTTAAATGTCGTCTCCAATTGGTTTCAGAATAATCACAGAAGAGAAATAGCAACAACCATGCATTGATTGCTTCTGAGGTTGCTTGATGAGTTTTATTTTACTGCTTTCTGTATAATTTTATTTATGTTATACATTTTCCCTAATGAAAAGTTAAAGTCCATGTGATGATGCTTTCTAATTTTTCTTCTCTAATCCAGGCTTTCTCCTCAGTTGTAGACCTGTATATGGGTCTGCTGGTTTAACATCTCAGTATTGACAGTAGTAGATATTTACCTGAGCATGTCCCAAACTGAACTGACTTTTCTACTCAGTTTTCCCATCACAGTGATGGGAATGCTCTTTGTTTAGGTGTTTATTAGAACATGAAATGTTGTATTTCACCTTTCTCATTCTTGTCTATCCCAACCATGTGCAAAGTTGGTTCCATCTGTAAAGGACCCCCACATCTGTCCTGTCAGAACTGCTTACTCTGCCAACACCTTGGCCAGTTGTTGTCATTTCTTCTCTGTCTCTCATAGGCTGAAGTCCTCATAGCAGCCAGAATCTTCCTGTGAAGCAGAAGTCTTGTTATGCTCTGATGTACTCAAACCCAGGGTAACTTTCCATCTCACTCAGTAAATACTGAGTCTCTGGGACACTGTAGCTTGTATCGTTACTGTGAAATAGAGACACAATGTGGGAAACATTGAAAAATCACACAGATAGCTTTAAAATATCTGGCAAAGGAAATAAAGCTACTGAAATTAATTGTAGCCATGTATTTTATTTTAGCTTGTATGTCAGAAGTGTTTTTACTTCTGAAATGGGTTACATTGTTCTTGTTTAGCTCTGTTTGTGCTGAGTCATTGCACAATCCAGCTGTAGCTAGTGACTGCCATGTACAACACAGGACTGTAGGACCCAGCTCCTGTGTGACTATACTTTGTGCCATCATCATTGACTTCCTTCATGTTCCTCAAACTCTGTGTTAGGGGCATTTTTATCTCTAGTTCTCTCTGTTTGGAATCTTCTAATTCAGCCTGTGTTTTTTTCTTATTTTCTATGTGTTACTGTCTCAGGGGCCTCCCCAGCCCTCAGCATTCTCTATCATTCTCTGTACCCCTTCACACAGTGCCTTTTCTCTATCACCATTTAATATAATAAATTATTTCTGTGCTGGTTTGAGTAAGTGTACCCCTTAGGCACATATATTTGAATGCTTAGCCATCAGGTACTTGGGAGGGATTAGGTGTTGCTGTGTTGAAGTAGGTGTGGTCCTGTTGGAGGAAGTGTTTGGGCCTTGACACAGCCCAAGCCATGCTCAGTATCTCTTTTGCTGCCTGTGGATCCAGATGTAGAACTCTTAGCTTCTTTCTAGCACCATTGTCTGTCTATGTGTTTCCATGAACAATGAACACAGTAGACTAAACCTGAAACTATAAGCAAACCCCAATTAAATGCTTCTTGAGAGTTGCTGTGGTCATGGTGTCTCTTCACAGCAGCAGAACTAAGACAATTTTCATCAGTATCTTTTCTCCTTCTGTTCACTGGAACAGGAGTTACACAGCTAGTGATTTTTGTCAGTTTTGTCCCTTGCTTTGTTTCAGAGCAGAGATGGTGCTTGTCATGTCGGAGGTAGACATTTCTTGATAATTAAATAGAATAAATGACTAAGAATGCTTATTAGTAAGACTAGTGAAAATGAGTATACTATACTGCTTTGGAATATGTCGGTATCATCTAGTAGTTTATTGTTCTGGTTCAAGTGAATATGTTTTTTTTTTAATAGAGACTTCACAAATATGTTTATATCAAGAAAGTTCTATATTCTATGTAATCTATCAGTTTCTGAAACTCAACTAATACATTAGTTTTATTATTTTTAGATATCAGTAGTTGCAAAGTCACTGGAAGAGTTTGTGTATTTTTATATTTAATAACTGGATTCAAGACCATTTATTTGGGGAAAACTTGAAACTAGATATTTCTAGTTAAGTTTATGTAGATAGGTTTAGACATGATGTCCTTAATTGAAATTGACAGTGTCATGACATAAGATGGTATTTACTTCTAAGAGCTTGTTTTCAAAACATTCTTTTAGGGACTAGTGACTTTTACCCGTGTTTAAAACTTTCATTTGAAAGGAACAGATTTAGTATTTACTTTCTTAAAGATATTTCTTAAGTAATGTTCTACTGATAGACATTTATTTTAGAAGAGGTCAGCACATTTTCAAAGCCTCCTAGGTTTAAAAAAAGTATTAAGTTGAGCTACTTTCTCGATATTTTGTGAGCCAATCAGCAACTGTATAGGAGCTTGGCTTTAAGGACTTACTCTCATTAGCGTGCTCAACCATCAGTGTTGAGAGTGTCTTTAAGTTTGTACATCTAGCGTGTCACTGCTTCTCTTCTGCCCTTGGGATCCTACACAGGAAGCCTCTTGTACATTATGTGACAGTAGCCACACAAATCTAAGCATTGTGCCTGTGTCTGTAAACATGCTAAATAATAGTTTGGTTTGACTTAACTATTATTTTCAGCAAAAAAATAAAGATATTCTAGTATTTTCATCTTCATCCTAAGGTACCTCCTTAGGCATGCTCACTCGGAGGTTCTTGACCACATTACTTCTGCTAACCTTGTCTTTGGTCCATCCTATGATCCAGGACTATAAAACTGTGTTTCTTAGACAGCAGAGTCTGACAGAACAAATGTATTTGGTAGCTGCTGGAGATATTGTATGGAATGTAATGTTAGGGGAAACAGCATTGAGGAATTTATTGACTGTATGTTTTTCTAGTTTCATAGTGTGATCATTCTGGTCATGGTTATGCTGTGATTTAGACTGCTTTGGAAGTCTGCTAGAAGAACATTCTGGAATATCACTGGAGTAGCCAGCTTACTCCTCTAAAACAAATATATATGAATGTATACATACAAACAGACATAATTGCTTATATTTTGGGGGATGCTGGTATTCCAGTATGCGTATATAATGTGTGATGGTCAAGTCGGGATCATTGATGTATCTGTCTTCTCAGATATAGATATAATTTCTTTATGTTGGAAACATTCAGAGTCCTCTTTGCAAAACCAGCCCATCAGTTAATCAGTCAGTCCTATGCTAACTGTTCTGAATTATACAGTAAATGATTGTCAGTCATAGTTTCTCTGCTGCACTACAGGAGATTAGACTTTTTTGTCCATATCTTACTGCACCTTCATGGATTGTCCACTTTCTGTGCTTTTGACTCTCTCCTAACTTTTGATAACCACTGTTTGAGTTTCTGCATCTGAAGTCACAGCTTCCCCATGCCAGTGAGAATGTGTGTTCATCGTATGTAACTCATTGTATTATCTTCTAAGTCGTATGGCTTCAGATAACTGGATTTAGGTCTTTTACGGTGAAATAACATTCTACTATGTGAGAGTCTGTGTATGCGCCAAATTTTCTTTGTCCGTTACCCCATCGATGGACACTGAGGTTGATTGTTTTTCTCTCTCTTGGCTACTTTGATTAGTGCTGCAGTAAACATGGCAGGAGAATGTCTCTTTGACATACCGACTTCGGTTCCTTTACATATGTTCCTTGTCCTGGGATTGCTGAATTATGTGGTAGTTCCACGCTATTTCTTGTTTGCTTGCTTTGTTTTTTGAGATAGAGCCCAGACTAGCCTAAAATTCATGATCCTCCTGTCTCAGCTTCCTGAGTCCTGGTGTTGTAGGCCTGCACATATCATGCCTGGTTTATTTCTAGTTTGTTTGTTTGTTTCATTTTTGTTTTTTGTTTTTTTTGTGACAGGGTTTCTCTGTAGCTTTGGAGCCTGTCCTGGAACTAGCTCCAGAGATCTGCCTGCCCCTGCCTCCCATTTTTAAGGAACCTTAATATAGTTTTCCACCATAGCTGTACTAATTTACAGTTCTACCAACAGTATAACAGTTATATTTTCACTTTATCCTTCCCGGTATTTGCTACTAATACTACTACAACTACTACTATTATTACTATTATCTTGTGTTTTTGCTAATAGCCATTCTCATTAGGGTGAGAATATATTCCACCGTGATTTTCATTTATATTTTCCCGATGATCAGTGACATTGAGCATTGTCTCAGATACTTGTTGGCTGTTTGTCTTTTTTTTTTAACTTTATTTATTTATTAAAGATTTCTGTCTCTTCCCCACCACAGCCTCCATTTCCCTCCCCCTTCCCCAATAAAGTCCCCCTCCCTCGTCGGCCCAAAGAGCAATCAGGGTTCCCTGCCCTGTGGGAAGTCCAAGGACCACCCACCTCCAGGTCTAGTAAGGTGAGCATCCAAACTGCCTAGGCTCCCCCAAAGCCAGTATGCGCAGTAGGATCAAAAACCCATTGCCATTGTTCTTGAGTTCTCAGTAGTGTTTGTCTTTTTAAAAGAAATGTTTGTTTAGGTCATTTGCCTATTTTACAATCAGATTATTTGTTTAATGCTGTTCAGTTGTTTGAGTTCTTTATAGGTTCTGGATGTTGATCCTGGCAGGTAAATAGTTTGACAACATTTTCTCAAGTTCCGCAGGTTGTCTTTTCATGCTTTTTTCTTCCTGTGCAGCAGTTTCAACAATGGGTCATCTTCAGCAAGCTCTTCACCATGTGGTCCAGGTACATTACACATGCGACCTGGAAGGGTCCTTCTCCTCTGTGGCTATGAATACATTTGGAGTTGTTACCCAATAGTTATGATCAGAAGCACACTTTTAAAAGGTGGGCTGCTAGAAGGAGACTTACTGGCTCTGGCCTGGATATAGGCCCTCCATACTGTCTACTGCTGGGACTAAAGGCACGCACCATCATACCAGGCTAGAATATTGATTTTCTAAGACACAGTTTTTGACTCTGATACCCAGATGGCAGTAACCATAGATATAAAGACCAGTGTGTTATACTTCTGGGGAGAGGGACTGAATAGAAAGGAGTGATTAGGATTTCATATTACTGTAGTCTGGGTATTGGAAAATTCCTTTACTATTACATCCATTAGGGTAAGCTATCTAGAGGAGGAGGTGGCAAAATTTCATAGGCTGCTTGGAAGAAAGACTAAGCTGAGGGTAGTTTTAAAATGAATTAATTTATTCTGATGTTTAAAAAAACTATAGTATTGTTTCTATTTAATAACATCAGCAAACAGACTTCAGGCTCTAGGATTTTTTATCATGTCTGATGTACAACTCGGCTGTTAGAAGAGGTGAACACAGGAGCAGCACAGGTGCCATTCTGTCTTGTGCCACAGGTCTGCTAGGTTCTGGGGCTGTCCTACAGGGTGAGAGGTGCTGCAGCTGGTGAAGTGTGTTGGCCAGGAATCTTGTGCTTGGTAGCTGGACCAGCACTAGAGGCATCATTGGGGCAAGAAGAAAGAGATCATGGGTCCCTGGGAAGGCTCAAGGACTGGGGTAGTTCTAGCTTAGGATATTTCAGAGAAAGTCCTTGACAGTGGGGTGGTATGAAATCACGGACTATAATGGGAGAACGGCATTAGAAAATATGCATGTATACGGAAAAGTCCTAATGAAACTTTTTATTTTATGTAGGTAAATGTTAGGGAAAAATAAAAAGTACGTGTATCTGTAATTGAAAAATTGAAGTGCATAATATGTGATAAAGGTGGTATTTCATAAAAGTGTTGCTTCATTTTTGTGTGTACGTATAGATATACACACAGGACACATACACAGGGGTGCAGGAGTTCATGTAACCTGGGTCTTACTATGGATCAAGCTCTAGATTATATAGGAGTATTGTCCTGAAACGGTTCCTGTGTTCTTAGCATAGAGATCCGGTTCCAGCTACTTCCCCAGAAGCTATCTCTATGGAAGCAACTGTAGTGAGGGCTTTAAAAAAAAAAAACCTAGGTAGGTCTGAGGCTGTTTACCCATGTGGGCTGCCTCCTGTTGCAGAGGAGCTGGGGAGAGAGGCCAAACAGAGGCAGGGGTTAGGAACAAATGTCTCAGTCCCTCCCTTTTTACTGAAGAGTTTCCCAGAATACAGAGGTTTAGCCCCAGCCGTTGTCCTGTGCTTCCTGCTTAAATAGCTATTTCCTTACTTTCTAAGATTTATTCCCCCCCCACACACACACACAACAGAAATATTTCCCACATACAAGGTTTGGGCTGGAAAAAAGCCATTCCAACTTACTTTGCCTTTCTAGTGTTACGCTTCTGGGGTTCACTGAAGAAGGTGATAGAATTCACATTCTTAGGTTCCTGGTGGATGGAAGTGAGCTGACTCTTCTGGTGAAGTCACTGAGGTCTCAGATACTCAGATTTACAGTTGCTCAGGCTCTGTGTGTTCATTTGTGTGCTCCCCCCCCCCCAGCATTTCTCAAATCATAGCTGCTTCTCTGTGCCAATGGGCCTGCAGAGTACTGACCCACATGCTGTACCTCACATAGAGGTTTAAATTAGGATCTTTAATCTGTAAGAAGCTTACAGCTTGTGAGTAGCCAGCTGCTCTGAACTTGATGTGGGCAGAACTGAGCTTTGGTTGGCTGTTGTGGGGTTCAGTAAATCATGAGGGTTGATGATTTGGTAGCAGGAGCCACAGGGCCTGGGAGTAGGTGAGTAAGGCCTTGTATAATGGAGTGGAGCAATGATGTGTTCTTGCTGTGACTGAATGGAAGCTCAAAGTGCTGTGGGTCTTGGGTACTGGCCCTGCCCTCCTGAGCATTTAGCCTAAGTACCTGCTGATGTGAAGTGTATTTTCATCTCGTGTATATGAGTCTGGTAAGCCCAGCACAATGCCAATGCTGTGAGGAAAACTCAGAAGTGTGAGAACTGGGCCTTTCCTCGTGTTACTCACTTACTTAAGGTGCAAGACTAGCCCCTGCTGAGACATTCAGCCACAGGCCAAGTATGCTCTTTGGCTGGTAGCTGTTTGTTCAGGTTAGCCAGTTATAAATCCCCAAAATCATAAGCATGGGTTATTATTAGAAATACTGAGAAAGGAGACAGCCCTGGGCTCCGAATGGTAGGATTTAGGAATTGGGGTGAGGGCAAAGCACAGAATGTGGGAGAAAGGTGTGAACTGAGACAGGGAGGGTGTCTATGCAAACAGTGTTTCGACAGTAGGAGCCTTATCTCTTGTTCCTGTTCTGTCTCACATACTTTCTTACTTCATGACTTAAGCCTACCTCTTGGGTTACTCCTTTCCCCCTGTGTGTTGTTACAATGATTCCTGATTCTTATTGAGCTACATAATATTGCTACATATTAGTGTTTTGTATGCATTCCATGGAGTATCATATTACATACTCATAGCAATCTTGCCATAGGTACTTAGTGTTTAGTAGGCACTTTATAGCCAACAAAGATTAAATAACTTACCCACAGTGACATAGCAGGAAGTAATTGTCTGGAATCCTTATTAGGGCATCTTGAAGGCTGAATTCTCAGAAAGTAGAAGCTGAATTCCCAAATCTGTAGTTGACAAACTTGTGCACGGAGATCCTCGAGTCTCCTAAAATGTGCGAAACCCATATTAGGTACCCAATGGTCTTTTGATTGGGGAGGGGTTACAGGGGTGTCAGGAAATTTCAGGGCTTCCTGGTTGGCTCCACTGTGGAGTCTGGTTCAGGAACTACAGCATAATATCTGTACTTTAAGGCCTGTAGTATTTGACTGACTATATTTTGTCTCTAAGTTATTCATAGAACTGTAGCAGGGTCCTCCTTCATCCCTGTATGGAGGGTGATTCTTTATCAACTCAATTAGTGGCAGGGTATTATATCCTATCCTAACAGGCCCACAGTATCTGGGACTCCTAGAGAGTGACACTTGTGTGGGGAGGAGCAGACCTGGCAGGGTGATTTTCCTGGAACCAGCAGCCATTTTCTCTGAGCGAAACGTTGAGTGCAGACTACTCACAAAGCTCAGGAAATCTCTGACTGGTTACTCACATCTTCTGTTCTCCCGGGTCCCTGCATTCAATGGGGAAGAGGGAGGGTCACATGAGGGCAGATCTCAACAAGTTCTGTTCCTCTCTGTCCCCAGCTGAACCTGAAATGGACACGAAGTGCCGAGTCGCTGGGGTGGCTGGGAGCAGCCCTAAATTTAGCAAAACTGTAGCTGTTGGGGGGCCGGCCTGGAGGAGGCCAGACCCAGCTGAGTGGACTAGATTTATAGTCAGTAATGCGGTCAGCATTGTCTCTGCTTAGTGTCACCTATGCTGGGCAAGCTTGAGGTTACATAGCATCTTTTGGTTTCCAAAGACGTTTGTTGGCCTGTCCTGCAGGGGTTCCTGGCTTTGCCCCTGGAGAATAGGCTTCATCCACACTAAGGAAACAATCCCTTGGTTTTCCATTTACCCATCCATCTATCCCTTCCTCCGTCATGGTCTGAAATTCTCACTGCACAGCCTCACCTTGGGTTGTAGATTTCTTTCATGACTGTTGGCAAGCTTGCTAACCTTTACCCTAAGCCCTAGAGAGATGATCTGAGCTTTAGTAGATTCTTTCCATGCTATCTGGCTTCTGGGATACTTTTGGTTGTGGTGATCAGGGTAGGGGTTAGGAGAAGAACTGAGATGATTGAACAGGGTTTTAAGGCCTGAGATGTTCTTTTTTGACTCTTATGAGACAAAAGCCAATGGGTTGTCCAGTTATCACCCAGAGTCAGTTGTGATGGTTTGGTGTGCAAGTCATAGACAGTTAAGGACTTCTCTATGGCCAGCTAAGGCCTGTGTCCTGATGTGGGCAGTTTTGGGGGAAGTAGCCTATAAGACGAGAGAATGGCAGTCTGTGGGTAACAGAACATCTTCCCCTTGGGACTGTTCTCCACTCCTCAGAGCTAATGGTGATTGCTTGGCCAAAGGAGCTCTGTCTCATTGTCTCAGAAGATGATGACCTGGCTGAATTTCCTCAGCTCTTCCAGAGTGGATGATTACACTCTTGGTCAAGTCTGGGATCATGTCTCTGTGATATGATTTGCTAGAATAAATCACTATCTCTCAGGAACTGTTGGGCCACTGCCGTTATCTTTCATGTGAACAGGGATCTCAATGGAGAAATAAATACTTCAGAATCTGGCCATAATTGTGCCCAGAAAGTTGTTTCCAGGCGTCTGTCTCAGCTTCTACCCTTTAACACACTTACACTTCAGGTGGTCACACGAACTACACAAGGCTATGTTCCTGGTGCCGCAAGCATGCTGTTTAGGTTCTGATACCTTTAAGGGTAACAGAGAAGGATTTGCAAACAGGCATTCTGTGGGAATGATTTTAGTCTAGCCTGGAGCGGTTTTCCTTTTTTTTTTTGTAGTTGAAATATTTGTTGAAGTTACAGAACTTCTGCTTGCTGAAGTTCTCTTAAATACAGGAAACATATACTAATTACCCTGGAGAACATGATATTACTTCCTAGATAAAAGATTCAACCTTTTGCTAAACAGTCAAAATGGTCCTCTGCAACACTCGGCAGCCTTCATGTCTTTTAGTTAAACATCTGCAGTTGGCAAGTTCCTTCATTCTGGAAAGGAGAATGATTGTCCCTGGGAGGACCTCTGCTCCTTCTGGGTGGTAAAGGGAAGGGTCCTTGTATAGATTCTGGGATATGTTGATTTGTTTTAAAGTACAGGATAGTTGTCAAGCTTCTTTCTCTGTAATCTCATTCTCTTTACTCTGCAATTGTAATGTCAGAGTGAAGATGTGAGTGATCCTATGACTAGGAAAGAAAGAGGGGAGGAACTGAGGTCATCAGGGCAGAAGAAGCCAAGGGACCTGGAGGATGTGCACATTCTCTTGTTGAGTGCTTCAGACATCTATTCCAACAGTTTGCTGCTTGACAGACCCTGTGTCCGTTATACTCACGCATTTCCCTTTCCTTGGGGTGGCACTTGCTTTTCTTGTGGAGTAGCCCACAGTTGGGAAGATACCTTTGCTCCAGAGAGTGAATAGCATTCACAAAGGATGTTTGGGTACCTCCATCTGTCTCTGACTCCAGAGTCTTGGGATGAAAGGTGTATGTCACCACTGCCTGGCCTCTAGTGGCTTAGATCTGCACTTGCATCTTCAGGCAAGCTTTATTTGTTAAAACACAAGCAAACAATTATTTTGCATGGTCAGAATCCTTGGTGTTCTTCAAGTTCACGTCCATTTCTGCTGTCTTTTATAGGTAACTGAGGTGAGGTTTGTGGGCTCTGGACCTAGCTTCTGCTGTCTCTCTGGTCAAATAGGCTTTCAGAACCAAAAGTTTCAGGAGTCCTGATCAGTGAAGGCAAATATTTGAATGGATCAGCTGATGAGTGTGTGTATTTAGAAACTCACTCCAGAGGAAAGAACTGTGGGTAAGCCTGGCTGCTCATCCTTGCTTCAGGTCAGAGTACACCCAGGCCGCATCCTCTTGTCCTAGGCCAGCTGAGGTCATTTCCTTATGTACCCAAGGCTGCCTACACCCAGCCACTGTTTCCTGTTTTGGGTCAGGAAGTACAGGTCACTCCTCTTGTGACCTCAGGGTGGCTTTTGCTCATCTACCAGAGTTTTGTTTCCCTCACAGTTCAGATCCAGAACTTGTCTTGGACTCCCTCCGTGCCTTCTTCTCTGACCTAGAGCATTGGCAGCCACTGGGAATTGCAGCCGTGGAATACTGATTCCAGATTGTGCATCTACTGAGTTTCTTGGTCTTGTTTTTCACAAACCCTTTACGCATAGCTTCCACCGCTTCTGCCTCATTAGTAAGTTTTATTTCCTGTGAAAAGTGGCTCCATTTCACTATATTTGTAAACCACAAATCCATCTTTAGACTCAATCTCAAAGAGTATAAAATTTGACAAATTAAAGAATTTTGAAGGCATATTTCTTTTCTATGGGAGTAGTGTAATGTTGCACGTCTGCCATACCTTCAACTGTGGTAAGAATGTGCCTAGAGCTCTATATGTGGCCTTTGGATTTTTTGTTGTTGTTGTGCTGAAATTTGTTGGTGGTGGAAAGTCAGTCTATTTGTATAAAAGTCCATTTTCTTAGAGTTAAAGAAAATAAAATTTAAAATCCTTGTTATTAGTTTATTTTTATAGTGATTTTACTGACCTATAATATACATGTAAAGACATGACCACATAGTATGCTCATCACAAGGCATACACAGCCTGTAAACAGCTCCAAAATAAAGATAAAAATAGGAATATTACAATCTCCCAAAGATACTCCAAAGTATTTTCTTGTCCCTCACTACCATCCAAGGGTGGATGCTGTTTTGATCTATTAAGTAATAGATTAATTTTTCCTACTTTAAACTTCATATAAATGGAGTCATCAGAATTTTTCCTTTGTAGTCTGGCTTCTTTTATTCCTTTCTGTTTGTGAGGTTCATCCATGTTGTGTGCTGTTTTCTTGGGAACTGTAGTATTCCGTATTATTAACAGGCAACAGTGGGTACTCCTGATACTGTGTTGAACGTCTGGCTGTGCCCAGATTGTCATTATAAATGGTACTACATTAATATGTTTGTTCATGGCTTCTAGTGAATGAATATCAACACATATTTATATGTTCTAAATAATTTAGTTATGAGAACCTTACTGAATATTCTTAGTTCTGTCATTAGCAGGTAGAAGCTCAGGGAACCATCACTGTATATTTGGTCTACAGTTGACCTACATGTTGTTATATGGAATGTAATTATACAGCTCTATAAACATATGCATGCATATATGTGTACATATGTGTACTTGTGTATGAAATTTTCTGTTGTGTTTGCTTAGAAGTAGAATTGTTAGATTGTGTTATTAAGGTGGTACCAAAGCAGTTGTACCAGTCATGCTTCCGGCAGGAAAGTTCTAATTGTTGCACATCCTTGTCATATTTGATGTTATCTTTCTTATCACTGTTAGTATTATAGGTCCTGTGGTCTAAACATACACTTTAATGCTTAGCCTTTTACCCATTTTTATAATAGGTTTGCCTGTCTTATTCTTAGTGGTTTTTAGGAAATTCAGTATTGATATACGTATTGTAAAGATTTTCTTCTTCCCATAGCCTCTAGTCAGGGATCCCTATTTTCATATTAACCCTTTGAAAATATTAGATTTTTTATACAGTACTATGGAGGATATCTTATTGCTAGCCTTATTGAAGTTGAGCCACATTGATCAAAATTATCTTCAAAGAACCCCTGAGGTATTGGTTATATAGGGTAGGACAGGATCTCTTCAAGTAATTGGAATATGAAAGCCGATATCTCTGGGACACATAAAAATAAAAATATTAGGTGTTTGCTGTGTGTAATGTAATGTTCTAGACACTCCACCTAGGCTACATAGGCTGCCCTGTTTATTCCTAGAGAAATCTGGTCAATTAGGTGCTAATATTACTCTATATTCAAGCAATAAGTAAATAAATAAATCAAGGAAGTTTTATAAATGCTCAGGATCACAAAGCTAGGATTCTCGTTGCAGAGTTTGTGCTGTTCATGCTATTCTGTGCTCTTTACTGCACAAAGAGCCACATTTCCCAAGTATTGTTCTACTATGGTGCCAGTTCCCCATAAGGATTCAACAGTGTGTTAGACAGACCCTTTACTGAGTAGGTAAGTTTGTCCTGGCAATGGGAAGCTGGTATGAGAAGCAGTTGCATCCTATACTACTGTATCTCTATCTACAAATAAAATCTGTCACTCCAGAGACAGTGAACATTTGTGGAGTGAAAGAATCAGTGTGCAGGTAGTGGACCCTGCTTAGCAGATGTGGGAACTCAGCAGGGGTCAAGACCGAGGCAAGATCAGTTGGTGTCATCGGGGAGGCTTGGGAACGTCAGTCCCGCTAGAGTATCCTGTTGTATAGAAACAAGGCAGCTAAGCTTGTGGTCAAAGAACAGGGTCCTTTGTCAGCAGGAGAGGCCATTCTAGTTATTGACAGATTAGAAAGTCTCCACAGGCATGTAGGACTAGCATGAATCAAGGTCAAGTAAGTAAAGGTTATGAGGTTTCAGGCAGTAAAGTTCAGGGTGGCTGGAGAGAGCCAGGAGTTCCAGTGCCAGCCCGGACTCCCCTTCTGAATGGGGCCTTTCTTCTTGAGAGTTTGTAGCTCTTAGGAAGAACATAGTCATCTCAGGGAGAGACTTAGCTCAGGTTGAACCAGAAGAAGCTTCTGCGCATGTCTTGCCCAACTGTTCATTTGACAGGCAAGGAAATTAAGACTCTAATGAGAGTTTATTCAGTAATTAGCAGAGCTAACATTAGAACCAGGTACCACATTCCCCCCACCACTTCCTCATGTTATGTCAAAAATTAAGAGCTGATGGGAATTGTGGAACTAACAAGGATGGAAGATGGAAGGAAAGCCTTTAAGAGGTGAGATTGGATTTAATATGGGAGAGGAGAAGGTGTGCAGGGTAGAGAACAGGCTAGGTTGTGATTTGGCTAAGGAAGCTACTTAGAAAACTACCATTATCTAGATACCTTTTTCAGTCTTATTAAGATATACTTATAGAGAAGTGCAGCATGCTAGAGAATGGACAGAAGGACTGAATAAGAAGTAAGGATTGTACCTTGGCTGAGCCTAGACTTACCTGAGGCTTTAGGACTTCTCTTTAGGACTGGAGACACACAGAGGGTTTGAATACTCCTGAGATGCTCACTGGTCAATATCCACAGCTTCCTGTACTAATGCTGACCTGGGACCAATTTCTCAGGATTCTCATATGTAAACAGTGACATCACAGTAATCTGTAAGAGTTTCTTTGTGTTATTTCCATTAGTGTGGCATTGGTGGGCTTGTCTGATTTGTCTGTGGTCATGAGCTTGTTGACAGAATGTCTTACATTTTATATTCCCTGTACTTATGTCAATGCTTGTTGCCTAGTGGACATTCTGTAAAAATGTTTTGAAGGAATTGTGACCTTAGAATGTAGGCTGACACTAGTGAGAGGGTTTGAGGTTGTTGGAGGGAGGAGGGCCTGCTTGTTCTTAGTTCCGAAATAACCACACAGAAACTGTATTAGTTAAATTACTGCTTGGCCCATTACTTCTAGCCTCTTATTGGCTAATTCTCACATCTTGATTTAACCCATTTCTATTAATCTCTATATCACCACATGGCAGTGGCTTACTGGGAAAGATTCAGCATGTCTGATCCTGGCTGCTCTCCCTCTGTTTTCTTCCTCCCAGAATTCAGTTCTGTCTTACCTGCCTACCTAAATTCTGCCCTATCAACTAGACCAAGGCAGTTTCTTTATTCATCAACTAATGAAAGCAACACACAAAAAGAAGGAACTCCTACACCATTTCCCCTTTTCTGTTTAAACAAAAGGAAGGCTTTAACATAGTAAAATTCTAGCAAGAATTACAGTTACAGTATTTATATCTATGTTATCTTTTATCATAACTAAGGAAAACTATAGCTATAAATTCTTCAACTCCATCAAAGACTCCAGAAGAATATAATATTACCTATGTAAACTGGAAGTGAATTGACAGAGACATCTCGCTGCCTGGACAGTCACCCAAAGTTCTTCTGTACCGTTGGGTTATCCATCTGCAGCCTACAGGCCCATAATATCCAGCAGATTTTTCCATGAATCAGGAAATTTCAAAGACAGGTCTGCCTGTATTGGCAGTTTGCCAGTCATTTTCTTCTGTGTCCTGCAGAATGTCTAGCAGACTCTTTCATAAAGCAGTAACCCTGAAGGATCATCTCACCTTTAGGCAAGTTCAGCAGTCATTTCTCTGTGGATCCTTCATGTCCAATGAAGCAGTCCAGGCAAGAGCAGTTTCTTGACCAAATGGCTAACCAATTCCATAAGGAGCTTCTTTGATGCCCATCTTCCTCTTGAAGTAGATTGGTGCTGTCAGAAGCAGATGTGTCTCACTGACATGAAAAGTCCTAAAATTAAAAATATTTACATGCCATATTCTGAAGGTCTCTGAAAGATTTGAAGAATATCTAACTAGCCGAAATATATCTCTATACATCTAGAAAATCTAACATGACTGCAAGCTTGACTACTATAAATAATTGTCTATTAACCTATATTTATATCTATTAACCTATATTTAATAATAGATGATTATCTATTAACCTATAATCTATTAACCTATATATATTGCATTTTTACACAATCACAATACCTTAATCAAGATCAGAAATACACATACATATAACAAAATTGACCTTAAATTTGTATCAAGATCTATACCAGAGCAAATCATTCATCTCTATAGCATATTCCCCTTTAAATGTAAACAAACAATTATAAACAGTATTTGGGAATATGGGTGTAGTTTTGTCCATACTGCTTCCTGCTGTTTGGGGGGTGCTGTTAATCAGGTCTTTCATGCTGTATCCTGTGTGCTAGGTTCATCTCAGTCAGCAGTTGGGCAGGGTATTTTTTTGAGGGTTTTCATGGCAACCTTTCATGGGGTCATGGTCTATCAAACCGTATTGGTCTAGAAGCAATCCACAGGTTCTCATCTTCTTTGAAAACAAAAGAGAAACTTCTTTTCCAAAGCCACATATCCTTAGTTCTGAAGTCAAGATACCTCTATAATATATATGCTGGTTTAGCTTAGCAGCCTTTACAATGAAATGTCTCACTGTACTTAGTTCCTTCACAGTCAAAAAATTCAAAGAAAACACAATAGTATATATAATCCATACTCTGAATTTTCCATTTTTACATGTCTTATTTTTCTTCACTCCTTTTAATCTATGACTATTTGTACTCTGTCTCTAAAGACTTTACTCTTTTTTAAGTATTAACTTTATTTTATGACTCTCTATACTCTTTTTCTTCTCTCTCCCAAGCCTCCGTACATTTATCCAAAACTGTGACCCATTTAGAGGTCGTTTATGTCTGAATCTGTCATATTGTGACTCTGTAATTATTTACTGTCCAGGTGCACTTTTTAAAATGCTAAGCCCTTCTTAAAAACTTAAGTTGTGCCATTAGTAGGAGTAATATGGTAGGTAACACCTGTTTGCCTGCCCAGTCTAAAACCTAAGCTGTACTACTATTATGATAAATACGGTAGTTCCTGTTAGCTCTGCACAGTCCAGAATGGTGGAGCTGTTTGAGTCTCTGAGCAGCTTGCACTGCCCCATTTCCAGGCACACAGCGAGTCTACATTGCTATCAAGCAAGCCATAGCATTTTACTCACAAACCCCATCCAAATGCTCTGTCTGCCACAAGAGACAGAGGTAATGCTAGTAGCATAGCCCACAAAGCTGGCATTTTAAAACCGCTGCTTTTTTCTGCTGTGGCTGAGTTGGGAAAATCTCTCTTGAAGGAGCTGGGCAAGCCACCAGCAAACAGCAAAAAGCCATGTCAAATTCTTTCTTTTTTTAATCTAGAATTCCTTTTTAAGCTTTTAGGTTTTACGTGGATATAGTCGACAACGTTGGAGCACTAATTGTTGTAGGGAGGAAGGCCTGCTTGTTCGTCCTGGCTGCTTAGCTTAGCCCCAAAATAATTACACAGAAACTGTATTAATTAAATTACTGCTTGGCCCATTAGCTCTAGCCTCTTACGGGGTGGCATCAGAGGAGACAGTTTGTGGGAAAATGTTCGAGGGGGCAGATTAGGACCAAATGATAGCAGTTAGGTTTGTCACTAGGGAACCATGCAACGTTTTAGAGCACAGGAAAGATGAAGGGTCACAATTTTAGAGAAGATGCTGATAGAAGTTTCTAGACTGGGTTGGAGGAGAGAGCCTGCCCATGACAAGGTGGTTGGGAGGGTTCTGGGATGCATGATGAAGTCATGAGTTGTGTGGGCAGAAGCATTCTGCCTGCTTTTGCTCTCCGTCTTCCTTAGCTCAGTGCTAGAGGAAACCAGTCATCAATTGTGGCCTTTCCATGTCTAGCCCTGACTGTACCAGGCCTGATATTTGTCTGTTTGTGTCCTCCTCACTTAGACATACTGCCCTTGCATATGGTTCCAGGTTTCCAAACCTTATGCGTCCTTGTATCGCAGATCCAATGCTGCTTTAATCCCTCTCACTCTCCAGCCTTTCTGTGTTTTGTTATTTTCATCTTAAGTGAGACACAGTGAGACATCTGGAAGTAAGCCATGTGCTTTTGTTTGTTATTCTCACCAAGGACAGGCCTGTTCCCAAGCCCCAGGAGCAGTACCCTAAAGCCCTGTGGAGGGTGGTATGAGGCAGAACTGGAGAAGAATCATCGTACCGAGACACTGCTTGGAAGCCACTTCTGCCTGGCCATTTTGTTTCTGCCTGGCCACAGCTTTTGCTTGTCTCACTGATTCTGAAATGCATTAAATTCAGGAGACATTCTACAGCCTGGTGGTAACTGTGACCAGAAGCCTGGTCCCAGCTTCTACTAGCTTCTGTGATACTATATAGTGATTATACCTCCTGCCTGTGGCATTGGGTTCTGTTGTCACATGTTGTGGCTCTGGCCACAGTTGTTTGGAGTAAACAGAAAAATGGGGATGTATCTTAAAAGGATATATTAAAATATAAAAAGTTTCTGTTAGTTTTCAATTAGCACCTCCCACATACGGGAACCTGCTATAATTGGCACACAGAGTTTGAGAACACCATTGCTCCTGCTTAAGCAGTGGTGTGTGATGAGAACAGACATTTATTAAATGTTTATTATGGGCTGGGCACCATGCCAAGCACTATGCGTAGATATCTCACCTACATTAGCCTTTCACAGTGGCTCCATGCCACAGATCTTACTAATGCTGCTTCATGGATAAAGATCTCATGGAAGCCCTCAGCCAGTGTGAGTGTCCTAATCTCTGAGCCTACTTCCCACCTCTCTCCATGCTTCTTCTCATACCATTAGTGTCAGAGAGGAGGATTTAGATTCGGAAGTCTCGGATTAAGTTTATCATGGAACTTAAACTATTTTGGCTGATCTTGTTTTTCTCACTTGCTTATTTATAAACTGGCAAATTTAATATTTATATATTTCACAATCCATCCTTAAGAGAGTAAATCAGGTAATTTGCCATGAAAGTATTTTATACACTAGTTTAAGTAAGTTAATAGCAAAGAAGAATTACTTAAAATTATAATATAATAAAAGAAAGGTTCAGAGGCGTTGGTTTTCTCTCTCTCTCTCTCTCTCTCTCTCTCTCTCTCTCTCTCTCTCTGTGTGTGTGTGTGTGTGTTGTATTGATGCACAACAGAGGTTGTAAGATATGTAGATGGGGGGCAGGCATGGGGAACTCTCCTGAGAGGCAAGGAGAGCTTTTGTGTGCAGCCCTGTGAAGTGACTGTATTGATTGCTCACTGTGTCTCCATTAAAAGTTCTCAGTTCTGACCTATTTAATAGGACTAGCTGTATGAATGAGATGGCAAGGGTTTGCAGCAGGCCCACTGTGGACTGAGTCATGAAGTCATGCTCGTGATGAGGAGCTTGCTGTTTGGGTAGTTGAAAAATATGGGGAAGCAAGTTTAGGGTCTCAGCCTTATTTGAAGGCTCTGCTAGGAGAGGGGCACAGACAAAATCCATGCCCAAGGGCCTTGGGATAAAGGTGAATCCCTAGAAAGGTCTCTAGACCAGTAGACTTCTATTAGTCTACATTCCTAGTGCTGGTATCAATGAGATACAGTGTTGTGGGCCAGCAAGGAGGATTATGAGGAAGGCAGCCTCTGCCCATGATCCTTCTATAGGCCCCAGGGGCATGACTGTGTCTGAGAGATCAATCTGGGCCTAAGTAGGCTCCAAATCACCAAGGAGAAACTTTCCTTCATATTTTTGTTCAGGTCAAGGCTTACTTAGGGTTCTTGCCATTTATTTTAAATTTTTACTTGGTTCAGTGTGAGAGAGAAAAGAGACAAGATGCTCAGTCTTGGGTCAGTGAAATGCTGGGGCAGTTTGCTGGAATACATTTTTCATACAAAGGTTTAGCTTATAGGCTGGAAACGGCTAGTTAGTAGTATCTTGGCATTTTATAATTCTGAAAATAATATTTATAAGTAATCCCCAAAGAAAATGTCTTGTATTCTCATTCCTGTGTTCACTGGTCCATTTATGCAGCAGATGGTTGCTGGAGATAGATGTGGCCTACTTGGTAGCATTGGGGGCTACAAGACACAGTTCAGGTTCATGAGAAGCATCTCAGCAGTGAAGCTGTTTTATAACTGTTCCTAAATCATGTTAGCTGTGGAAGCTATTTTAGGAATGCCTTTGGTTATGAACCATATCTTATATTTAATTTTGATTCTCTTTTTCCTCCTGTCCTGGATTCAGTAGCAGCACTAACAAACAGTCTGTGCCTGGCTTTGTCTTAGGTATTGGAGGGACTTAGAGCTCACCAGTTCATCAGAGCTGACACCTACAGTCATCTCTGAGGGATGACCTTGGATGTTGTCCTGGGTGGCCACTTCACCTTCTAAATGTCAGGAGGACCTGAGCTTCCATCTGAGGCTCTGAAATGCTAGGACCGAGGCAACAAAGTGGAGAGTTTTTCTGCCTTTTGATCTTCGGTCTGTATGTGCTTGTAATGGACTTTCACCCCACCTGGATATGTAACGGCTTGTAAAGCTCCATCTTCCCACCTGTTTGTTTTCTGACACTACTGACTTTCCTTTGCTCCTTTCCCTTCTACTACCTTATGAGGTAAGATCAGCATTATACTGTCTCCTTTGCAGAAACAGAAATCTATAGTATGTAGCCACAAGGAGCTACTACTGGGATCTCTAGGGTTTGATTTGTTGGGTAAGGGTTGCTTTGACCCTGGTCTTTCATCAGTGTGACAGTGGGGCATTTGATTTCTGTGCCTGTGCCTCAAGTGCAAAGGAACGGAAGTCAAATAAGACACCCCCTAGAGATAAGTTAGGGTTGTGCTATTCTTATGGGGAAAAAAAGCTGATTTTAGTAGAATCTGCTAGAGGGTGAGCTGAGTGCTAGGATTTGTAGCATTATAGGTTAGTCCCTCTGCTACTGTTTGGGAACCCTTTCTAAAAGCAATAGTTGGAAGGGAAAGAGGTTCAGATCAGAGAAAGGGGACAAGAGCAGAAACCTCATATGACCAGTATGATTTGGAAGGGGCTCTGGCTATTTAGCTATTCCATGTGGGTTGCAGAATATAGGAGTTGTTCTTTTGACGGGGAGGTCTCATCTAGCAAGTGCTCATGGGACCTATAGTAGATAGCTTTGGAAAGACTGGGAATTTTAAAACTTTCCTGGTGCTGTCTTTGCAAAGCTCCCACTCTCTAGAGGCATCAGCTGAGCCCCAATGGGACATGAGATGTCATGGTGTACTGTCAAATTATGGATTTCATGTGTTGTTGACATTTAGAGAAGAGAGAACAACCATTCTGGCAAGCTTGTAACATAAGAGTACATTGCATATATGAAGACTTCAATAATGGCTTTTTTCCCCCTCCTTTCTCCCTCCCTCCCTCTCTCTCTCTCTCCTTCCCTCCCTCCCTTCCTTCTTTCTTTCCTTCCCAAGGATTGAACCTAGGGCCTTGTGTATGCTACTCAAACACTCTGCCACTGAGTGGGAGATGGAGTGGAGGCAAAGGTTGAGTTGCAGAGTCAGAATGGAGAGTCAAGGCAGCCACAGAAGAGTAGCTCTGTTGAAGATCAGAATCTGTGAGACTTTAGGTGCCTGAGCCATTTCCGAATTCTGTCCTATTCTTAGTCCCAGTTAGTAAAAAAGTCAAATGAAGTGTTGAGGAAGGCTGCTGATTAGCTAAGAATGCTGGAAAACCTGATGTGAGGAGAGTTCTAACACATTACTGTGTATTCTGAAGGACACTGCTTTTGGAGTTGTGAAAGCCATGAGTGGGGAGTCAAGTAGCCGTTCCTTTTGCAGATTCCACAGTGTTCACATATGAGCAAATGGCTGCCTTACAGTTCTGCTATAGCAATGGTAACACTTTGGGTAAACATCATTTAGCAAATACCCTAAGTCTTTTACTTACATAGACTCATCACAGCACTGTGAAGGGTGTGCTGAGCTTGTTATGTCAAGAGACTAGTAACCTATTCAAGATTTCCCACCTTGGATACAAACCCAAGAGTTCTTCTTGTCTAAGTACCAGGTAAGGGCAGATGATGTTGAGGATTCCTTTAAAACCTCTGAATTCTTTTTTGGGGGTGGGGTAGAAGAGAGGATATTGTACATTGAATCCAGGGCCTCAGGTTTGCTAGCCAGGTACTCTATGAAGTTTTATCTTTAGCAACAAACCCTACAATTCTGAAGGCTCTTGCTGAAAGGTCATTTGGAAGCGAATGGCAGATCCTTGTGCTTTAGTGCAGGAATGGTAGGTAGTTGCTGCTCTTGGAGACCTCACTGTGGTTACTGTTTTGTGGCTATGAAGTCTTTGTGAAGGTTTTTATTAGGAAGATTTTATGAGCAAAACAATTCTGTGGCTCTTAGAATCCTTAAAGCCTTCTCTGGGTAAGAAGGCTGCTGAATCCCAGGCGTAGCATCTCAATACCTTCTGCTTTCCTTTTTCCAGCCCTGACTCATGACTTTGGGCTCATAGAAGCTTCAGAGGTGCTTGCATCATGTCAGACCCCTTGGAAACTTCTCATCTTCTTCTTTAGTGCTGCCTTCCCAAAAAAGTGTAAGCCAGTAGAATCCAGGTGCTCACCTGAAGAGGCAGAAAAACTTGAACCATCTTATTTTGGGGTCAGGTGAGCCCAAAGAGCTGACTGACTAGACTTGGCTTCCCATATCATCTGCCTCTGCTGATGGGGGTCCTGTTGACCACAGTAGAGTTCCTCACAGTACTTTATGCTAACAGTTCATTTCATTCTGTAGATCCTGCTTGCTTTCTAAGTGCTCACCCTGGCCTCCAGAAGAGTTGAAGTTTTCAAAGGGAGGTTGGTGAATGTTTCTTGTCTCTCACTTTGCAAGGTGTTGGGGAAATATAAAGTGAGATGATTTGACTTTAAAATACAGTGGACATTGCTGCTCTGCCTTTGGGGAGAGAACATTGACCTTATAGGGTTATAGTAGAGCCTAGCTTGAGGATAACATCCCAGAGGGCATTAGAGAGTGCAACTCTCTAGAAGGGTATAATCTTAACATTTCCTTACTGTGGTCAACAGCTCTCTCCCCCAAACTTTAGAAGATACTTCACATTATCACACATTTTGTGGAACTGTACTTTTGATAAGATTTTACATTATGAATACCATTATGTAACTATACCCTGGATACTACCCTAAATGGTTGTGTTATCATGTTTTAGGTGGTTTACAGTCTCTCCCCTGTCCAAATGATAGCCTTGGCCCTGAAATTCTTTTCTCTGATTTAGCTCTTCAAGCTGGCACTTGGTTGCTGAAAGCATGGTCCTATGCCCTGACCATATGTGATAACTGTGTTCTCTCCTGCTCTGTCTTAGGCTGTGGGTCTTTACCCTGATGTACTGCATTAAGGCTAAAGCGGTATGGAAATGAAAACTGAAGTGAGAGCCCTGTGTATTCATGAGTCTTGATGTCTAGATCTGACTCAGTGAAATAAAGCAGGATTTGTTTTTTAATAGGGAAGAGACTCCCTTTTAAAAGCACATGTCACTAAGCTTCAGTAGTCACGTAGTTAGGAGAGTATTCACTTGTCTGGGTTCTACATGCCCTTGAGACATCAGCCTGTACCCATATGGGCCAAGATCCTCATATCAACAGCCTGGTCTGTTCTGTGGCACAGGCTGTAGTCCACAGTTGAGGAAAAGATTACAGATCTCTAGTTCTGATTCATATGGCCCAGCATGCTCGATGCCTGCAGATTATTTCCCTCCATTGACAGGACCAGGACTTTAAGAGCAGCCAGCCAAAAGGCCCATAGGGAGTCTCAAGAATTTGCACGCTTGTCCCTGAACAAGGGACAGGTCAGTGGCCCCCAGACATTATCAGGATAGCAGGTACAGGCCACCTTGCCAAGACAGGAGTGATGGGTAGGGCAGGACCTTAGTGTTCAGAGGTTTCATAGATCCTTGACTTCTTTCACTTTCACGTGAAGTGCTGGGAAGCAGCCTAGGCAAGAGAGGCAGAGTGACTCAGTCTGTCCAGAAGAAAGTACATGCATAAAAGTGTAGCACACTGGTCACAGTGTCTGCTGTTCCAGTCCTGCTCTTACCCACACATGCCCCTTTGTGATAGAGCCCTTTCCGCATTCTGCAAGGGGCTCTGGCTATGCTAAGTTCATCTCCATTTTTGTTGTGAATTCAGAACTGGGCATGTCTGCCATGCATATTAGTCATCCTTTTTTGCCTTTTGTTTTCAAATCTCACCTGTCTTGGACCTGAACACACTTGTTTTTGTCTAGTTATTCTCATAAATATGAAATAGTCAATACTGGATGGAAGACCTGAGGATGCTAGGTATTGCATGACTAGTGAGTAGCTTTTGTTGTAAGATGTGCAAAATCACTATCTTCATTGTTATTTTCCTTGCTACAATGTTAGCTGGGATCAGTTGAACTGCTTTCTTTGGCCTGGGCTTTGGGATAAGTAATTTTGTATTGTCTCCAAGAAAAACCCCTGATCTACAGGTAAAATTGAAGCTAGAAGTGCAGGAAAGTTACTTGACTTGTTCAAGTTTATATAACTAGTAAAGACACTGCACAAGAATTCAGATTTAAATCTGTTTCATTTGAGAGTCAGGAGTTTTTAACCAGTCTGTGTACTTAATATTATATATTTAATAAGTGTTTGGGTAAAGTCAGGAATTCTTCAGTAGGCTAGCAGTATCACTATTACGGTATCACTATTAATAACTCAGAGTACTTTAAAAATACTTATAATACTATGCTTTCTAGTTCTATGGGAACTATAACTAGATAGGAATTTCTATTTTGCTGATTAGGAAGCCCAGACTTGGAAAGACTATGGTGACTTACTTTAGATTGCACAGCTAAGTAGTATAAATTGGGTTTGGGTGCAGGTCATCACTAGAACTCTCTGTACCCTAAATAGTTCTGTTGTTGCCCACATTAAGTAAGACTCATTTTCTTCCTCTGCCTTTCTTCTTGCTTTCTTCTATATCTTATGGTGATTTTCATAGTTTGTTCCTGCTCTTTCTATTTTCCTTCTTAGATTGTTCATGTGAAGCTTACTTTAATATGTGCTTGCTTAAGCCTTATAATGGCTCCTACTTATGTCTCTCCCTCTCCCCCTTTCCTTTTCTCTTTGAAGTGCTGGGGGTTGAACCTAAGCCTTTTTACATATGCCAGGCAAGCGCTTTAGCACTGGTCAACATTCAAAGACCCCACCCCGTTTTGAGCATAGTGCTATGTAATAGCATATAGGCAGACCTCAAACTTACTATCCCTCTGGGTTACAGGTTTATGCTATCATGCTAGTTCTATTTATTTTTGATTAAAGGAAAGGAATAGGAAGCCTGGAAGTAGATAAACATCTTGGGACCCCTGATTTATGACAAAGATTTATGTGTTGCTGATAGTAGGGAATAGATAGTCATTTTGATAAACACTGCTTGTTCAGTGGGATAAGATTGAGGAAAGAAATGGATCTGGACCATATAAAAAATAAATTTTAGCAAGATCACTGATCTAAATGTGGATGTTAAAATAAAGCTTCATGTGTACACTAATAATATCTTCATGACCTTGGGATAGATATACAGTCCTTAAAGATGGCACAGGAAGCCCCTCACTATAAAGGCCTGATAAATTGGTTGGTATTAAAATGAGAAACTTTTATATTTTAATGACCTCACTAAAAAGTGAAAGAAAAGAAAGAAAGAAAGAAAAAGAAAGAAAGAAAGAAAGAAAGAAAGAAAGAAAGAGAAAGAAAGAAAGGTGAAGATATTCCTGTAGTGTAGCACCAGAGGATGGAAGGTGGGTCACATGTAGAATATGTGGTCCTCCAACAGATCCTCAGGAAGAAAACTCCCCATTCTACCCCCAGTGAGAAGAAGAATGTTCTGCACTTAGGAACCTTCTCCCATTTCCAGGTTTTAACGTGTGGCTCTTGGATTACTGCAAGCCTGGTGGCTGGCCTTAGCTTGCATTTTCTTTTATTTCCCATGCTGCTTCACCCAGTTGTATCTCTTTTCTCATGAATGCTGCCTATGTGACTTTAACTCTTCTTTGTCTTACAAATTTTGACCAACTATTCTAAGAATTTTCCTCTCTAGTTTCTTTTTCCCCTCTTCGTTTTTCATTTCCCTTTTGTTCTCTGAGCCTTCTTGTTGAGCCTTATATCTTAAGTTGTAAAAACTACTGTAAAATATCTAAAAGACTTGGGGAGAGCAAGCTTGTTCTGTGAGGCTACAGAGACAACAAAAGGCTCATTACCTATGGAGAGATTTGTTCTTTGCTGTGCTTTAGCTGTTCAAGTTCTCTAAAGAATGATTAGAGAGCCGGGCGGTAGTGGCGCACGCCTTTAATCCCAGCACTCGGGAGGCAGAGGCAGGCAGATCTCTGTGAGTTCGAGGCCAGCCTGGTCTAGAAGAGCTAGTTCCAGGACAGGAACCAAAAAGCTAATGAGAAACCCTGTCTCAAAAATCAAAAGAAAAAAAAAAAAGAATGATCAGAGTTACTGAGTCACAAAGAGGCAAAACAGCATCTTGGTTGCAGTGTTTTCTGTGGAGGGCCCTATGCCTATGCCTTGGATGGTGTTAGATTATGATAATCTCTTCCAGTCTTATCTTAAAAATCCTAATCAGACCTTCTACTGACATCCAGGGGAGTAGCCCTCAGTGGGAAAGAGAGCCAGTGTACTTAACATGATTTCTTTGCACTGCTAGCTGGTCAAGAAGGGCTACAAATGCTTGTACTTTAATGGAAATCATGTCATCATGTCTACCTAACTTTTTTTTTTTTTTTTGGTTTTTTGAGACAGGGTTTCTTTGTAGCTTTGGAGCCTGTCCTGGAACCTGCTCTTGTAGACCAGGCTGCCCTCAAACTCACAAAGATCCACCTGCCTCTTCCAAGTGCTGGGATTAAAGGTGTGTGCCACCACTGCCCGACAACAATTATTTTTGATACGGCATCCAACAGCATCCATCAGGGCTTGATCTGAGTGCTTTGATTGCCTTTGTTTTCTTCAAATGGCAACATTTGTATGTTGGTTTTCTTTTGGGGCTTTTTCTTGTTGCGTTCCTCTCTAACAGCACTTGTTCTCCTTGGCATCACACATTCGTTATTGGACCCATGAACACCCTGAAAGTTTTGTAGGTGTATGGGGACTTTACAGATTTTTTGGCAGTGTTTAAAATCTTGGAGTTTAGCATAAAGCTTTTGTTCTGAAAAATTGGACTGTCTGAACTCTGTGATCTCCTTTCTCAAATATCCCTGAGCACAGAGATGGAGGGGCAGCCTGCAAGGATTGGCATGGCATAGTCCTTCTTGGGACAGTTTTCCTGAACTGCTTCTCTTCTTTATTACTTGTCTGGCTGAGAAATGTTGTAGTTGGTTACTTCAAAAAGGGAGAAACTGGGCCTCTATGGGCCATCTTACTGATTGATCAATATGTTTACTGTTAATTCTTTGAAAAAGCAAATTCAAACTTTTAAAGAGTTAGAATAGAATTTTTTTTTGTATCTGTAATGCGAATTTGAGAATGCTTCTAGGATACTAAGCTGGCAAATTTGTCTGAGATGTTGGCCCATTTCCTGCACTTTGGCACTATGTATTAGCATAGCACTTACTAGATAGTTCGTGAATGTTTTGCCTCCTGAGGTCACCAGGCCCCAGCTATTTGTCTACTCCCAGGTTCTTAGCAAAAATGCCCACCCACCACATCTAGTGTACTACAGTATGTTTCTAGTTGGCCACTTCCATGGGGGACCAGATTTATATTTAGTTTATCTGGGATGCACACTCGGGCCCTAAATGTTCCAAGTGTATGTTAGCTTCTTGCACAGCTCCCCTATTTCCACTAAGAGCTGGGCCTCATGGGAGAAAAAAAAAAAGACAGCAGGCCAGCAGGAACCCTACTTTTGTCCACTGATGTGGTTAATGGAGTTTGTGGCCAGTACAGAGTGCATGCAATTCACGCCCTGGACAAGGATGGGTCAAAGTTTAGCTCTGTCCCTTTAAAGAAAAAAGAGACATTGTTTTTGGAATTTTGGAATTTTGACCCATATCCTTTGGACGCCAAGGAGAGCTGTGTCTGGAGAACTTGTTTAGTTCACAAAGCCTGTAGCAGTTGAGAAACTAAGAAACTTGGAGCTATTGGGCAGGAGTGGACACCCTGCCTTTTCAGGATCCCAGGCAGACCTTTTAGTATAGATGGCAGAAGGCAGTATCCCGTCCCTGCTCAGGAGTTATCCTTATCCCGCCCCCAAATCAAATACTACACGTAACACCCTGTAAAACTGCTTCCTTGTAGGTTTGACCATGCTTGCTAAGTAAACACCCGCCCGTGTTTCTGGAATTGAATTCATCTCTGCTTCCTGGTTATCCCTTTTGGATTTTTCTGTTCTCCGTGCTCCATGGAATCAGGTTAATAGAAGAAAGACCTAGAATTAGTCAGCGGCACCTAAAATGACTGCTTTAATCTTAGTAAAAGTCTGAGGGTTAAATGGGCTTGTAGGAAGAAAACTGAAACAAGTCCTCCTACACAGTGTCAAATTTTGCAAGCCATCCTTTCTATCATGGTCATTTCTCTGTGAAGTCTTAGCACAGTCTTGTTGTAGACCACAGTGGCCTCACTCCTAATGCCCTATAACCTTGTGTGTCCCTACTCTGGTTTGGTGCACCTCTTGACTGTTTCTCATGATTTACCTCTTCTTATTTCCACCCACCCATGACGTTCTTATTGCCATGGGGCTGAGAAGCCACGTCATTCACCAAGTTTGTGGAGTTATGGGCTAACACTCTGCTGAGCCTACTTCCCTCTAGTTCTCTCTTTTGAAAGAGAAGGCTCTCTGGCAGAGCTCTTTGTTTATTTGATCCTGGACTCATGGATAAATCAGGAATGTCCTGACATGAACTTAGGCGTGTGTGTGTGTGTGTGTGTGTGTGTGTGTGTGTGTGTGTGTATGTGTGTGTGTTTCCCTGTGGAGAACGACACTGGCAAATAGAGACTTGGGTGAGCAGAGGATCGTTCTGGGGGACTTGCTTTAAGTGACATCAAAGCCATATGCCTTTGGTCATCAGATCAGTAGGTAACTTCTTTATTGGCATACTCTACCCTGCTTCCCAGAAGGTGTAAATTTGAAGCACTTTCCCCTCTGCTGGGAGCCTGGCACAGATGCCCCAGGCTTCTTTTAAAACCAGGGATTACCAGGTTGTCTTCCAAGAGGTCCTTCTCTCTCCTGGCTAAAATGTTGGCCGGAGTGGTTGTGTAAAGGCTGTGTAGGATGGTAGGTATAGAAGAAGTGGTTTCCTGGTCTCTTGTTCCTATTCTTCCTGAAAGGTGCAAGATCGATCATGATGTGATGCACTTGATGAATCAACTTACTGCCCTAGAACCTGAAGACTTCGGAAACATCTGGTTAGAGGCTGGTATGAGAAACACACACACACACACACACACACACACACACACACACACACGATTGGAACATGAGCCTTGTTGAATGTGTCTGGGTGTGTAGAGTTCATTGGGTTAGTGTCTGAGCTCTTCTTGGAAGCATTTCAAGGAAGGGGGATGTTAGAAGTTCTGTGTTTTGCTGCTGTTGAGAGCTGTCAATATCCTAAAGTAACTTCCACCTGCCTCTGAAGCATCAGTGGAACACCTTCCTCGTAAGAGTTTCTGGGTTTGTGGGAACACTAAACTATTGCCCAATGATTGATGGTTGGGCCTGTATATGTTTATCTTGGTTGGTCACCAATCCTGAGGGAAAATCAGGTATTGGCTATCTCTGGTCCAGGCTTGGACATCCCTCTGTTTGTTGTCTTTTTTGTTGTTAGAAGGCTTTTCTTGGGGACAAATGACTCAGCAATGAATCGTAGACTGTGTGGCCTATGTGCCTCTTGGGAAGTTATTGGACATATACTTATCTAGGTCCTAAAATTTTGAACACTGAATGAATAGAGGTACATTACTCTGGATTTTTTCAGGCTGCTGTTTGGTTTGTTTTTGAAATAAACCTTACTTGATAGAAGGATCTCGGGTTAAGCAGACAGTGTTTTAATTATGCTTTTTATCTTTAGGAAAGTCAGGATATAAAAGTCCTGATTCCATGGCTAAAAGCAAAATAAAATAAAACAAGAAAATTTTGAAAAAGGAGAAAGAAAAAGGCAAAAATAATTCCAGAAAACAGCCGTGGCTGTAATTTTGGACTTGTCTGTAGCAGAAAGGGTTAATGGGATAGTAGTCTCATGGTGAGGTCTATTTTAGCCTATGGCTAGGAGAAGCCCGTATGGCTCAAGAAAAGATGACGCAACATTTAGTAGTACAGGACAGCCCTGGCTGGGCCGGGAGGCTGCCACTCAAAGAGTTAAAGCTAATCTTATTGCCATGAAGCTCCAAAGGAAGAGGAGAGGTTGCAGGGATAGAGACCTGTGTGTTCTAGAGCTGTTAGGTATGAAAAAGGAAAAAAGGCTGAAAATGTGGCCAAGAAAACAGAATGAAGGTCCAACTTTTTTTTTTTCTCCCTTGTTTGACCAGCCTTGGCACTGCCCGCTGCCTCTCCAGGGGAAAAGCTGCAGTTCTGCTTCTGCAACACAAGGAGCAGACTGGAGAATTTAGATCTGCGTCACAGAGCTCAGAGCAGAGAGGGAGAGAGAGGGAGAGAGAGGAGAGAGAGGAGAGAGAGGAGGAGGAGACGAGAAAGGGAGACAGAGAAAGAAGGAGAGAGAGAGAGAGAGAGAGCAAGGGAGCCAGCACGGACACACAAGCTGTCGATAGGTCTGCTAGCAGCAGCCGTGCTGCAGCAGAGAGAGAAATCAAGAAACAAGTCATAGCAACACTGGGCACCAGATTCTGCCAAGCGTTCAGAAATCTGTCGGGGGCCAGAGGCCTCTGGGTAGCCTAGGCTAAGATGTCACGCAAGGTGGCATGGGCGGTTCCCATAGGGAGGAGGTGAGATGAGGGGCAGGAGCAGATACAAGAGTTGGTGGGTTGGCAGGGGAAGACTTAATCAGAGTGGATTCTGGAATGTTCTGGACTGCGGCACCCTGTGTCTGGATAGGAATTTGGGTCTGCGCAGGAGACGGCTGGTGGTCCACTGGGGCTTAAGGACTTGATGGCATAACCTACTTCTTCCTTCACGTATGTATTTTGTGTGATAAGGGCATGTCTAGGGTATGTGGGTGCTCTGTTTTTTCTTACCTTCTCCCTTTTTGCTGTTGTTTCCCCTTCCCCCTTGGAGGGTTTTGTTGTTGTTGTTGTTGTTTTCCACTTTAATTTCCTCTCCCTTAATGTCAGCTACTTAGGCCTGACCAGGGTAGAGGGGAGGAGTGAACCATCCCCTGATTCTCACTTAAGCTCCCACCCTTTACCCTGTTTTCTTCTGGTGGACAGAGAGGCTAGTTTTCCAGGTTGTTTGGGTGTCAGTGTCCATCTGTGCTGTCTTAGGGGAAAGGAAGAGGGTGAGAAGTGTCAAGAAAGCCGTCAGGAGGGAATGTTTTCCCAGGCATTCCCTTGTTAAAATGTCTAGTCCTGGGCATCTGGGGCGGTAGAGAGCATAAGCATGGGGTGGGGTGTGGGCTGGGAGAAGTGGGGTGAAGCTGGGAGGTTGTCACTGCGTAGTTGAGAAAAGTGGAGAATGGTGACGCAGTCACTGTTGCATCTTGTTAGGAGCTCTGTGGGGACAGGTAGTGCAGCTCCTGGGACCTGAGAGGCCAGCAGAAGGGTTAAGGATGAGCCTAGGTGGGAAGCTAGCATTTAGAGATTAAATGTCATCCTTTTGGCGTTGGAAAGTTGTTTACCTTGCGTTCTCTGTGTCTCCATGTTGGCTCCCTTCCAGTTCACATGTGATGGCCTTCCCTGTACTGCTGCATCATTAACTAAGTGACTGAGCTGGTCTTCCATTGGCCAGGGGAGGGCTCTTGCTTCAGACACTTCCTCTCATTGGTAGGAGGGCCAGTGGCAGGTGAAAAGCTCTTTTTGATTGGCTGAGGACAGGGTATCAAATCTGAATTTGCATTTCACTTGCTTAAAGGGGAGGGAGGAGAAGCCCAGCAGCTTCTAAAATCTCTTTTAGGGGTGTGCGTAGGTGCCTGTGTCTGCCTGCTTCAGACTGCCCAGTCGCTGCTTCTTCCTTTACCTTTGTAAAATTTCAGTCACTATAAGGAAGAAGAGCTTAGAGTGCCCCAAACTTTTTTATTTTTTATTTTTTTGAGGGAGGAGATTGGGGAGACTGGTTTGAGGAGGACTGACCAAATTGGAAGAAAATATTTGTCCTCTGCTTTGGTGTCAGAAAAGGGAATTTTCCAATCTGCCACACCTCAGTGTTGCGGCAGAAATAATTCTTGGCTCCCCTGGAAACCATCGGGCAAGGTAGGGAGAGTTGCTGTTGCTGTCGCCACTACCCTGGGCTTCCTACTTGAGTGGTCTGCTCCCAGGTGAAGGGATCTACACTGATGCTCTGGTCATCCAAAGGGCCTCAGACTCTTGGAAGAACCTGCCTTTTGGAAGCTGCTGCTATCTTGTGCTTGGAAAGGTGAGCCGTGGGACTAACCTCAGGACATTGCTTGGAAGCTGGCTGTTGTAAGGTTTCCCGAAAAGTGAGTGGGTGGAGGTTCGAAGGGCTCCTGCTAGAATGATTTGTCAGTCTAGGGAACTAAGACATGGAGAATAAAACTAGGGCAGCGGTAACTGTCTGGTATTGGGGGAGGGAAGCTGGAAAACCAGAGTGCTAGCATCCTGTGTTGTCCTTGTGGTGGGTCTCATTTGTGGGAGGGGGTTTGCTGGGCCCTGTGCCATGTACAGTGGCCCCACCCATGACTGCGCATCTAGAGCGCAGTGCGCCCTGGGTCTCTGGCCTGGGACAAACACCTCCCTGATTGTTATATAACTCAGGGTGGCCTGTGCCTTCTCAAGCCTGCTTTGCAACCCTACCTCCCCACTACGTGGGGCTCACAGCTGAGGGTCTGCTGGGGAACATGTATGGGCTGGCTAGCCTTTGTCCACTTAGTTACCAGATTTCAGTACAGAAGTGGTCTGCTATCTCATCTGGGGACATGGGCTCCAGAATGTTCTTCTGAGTACCCTGTGTCACGTATGGTCCCTGGGGCTTGGAGGTGGAGGTAGTGTCCTCTTTTCCCTTTTACCCTATCTGGTTTGGGGGCAGGGACTTTGTGAAGAAGATCTGACACAGTATTAGTATGAGGGAAGGTGTGACACCCTGTTGGGAGGGGTTGGCAGTTCCCCTTCCTTGTCCGTAGCTTTCCTTTCCCTGGGTTCCGGATTCCTCTGAGGCTGCCATTTTGAAGGCATCTCTGCTGGTCTTCCACATGGTGGCTGGTGCTGTTGCTTTTGCTGGCCCAGCTATGCCTGTTCGGAGAAGTGGGTGGGAGTCAGGGTCTGTGGTTGAGGGGTGCAGGTGCTATATAGATGGATGTAGCTATGATTGCTGCATTGAAGGTGGTCTAGAGGCAGAACTGCCTGATCCCACCCTGGGTCACAGCACTGGGTGGGGGTTGAAATGGAAACCTGGGTCAGGGTTCCATGGCCTGGGGTCCTATCTTTAAAGTGTGGGCACTTGGCTTCCATACCCTAGTTAGCCTAAAACTCAGAGATGTTCTATGAAGAGCCTAGTGTTTGAGGAGAGTAGAGGCAGACCCAGCAGCTCATCTAAGATGTGGCAGACCTGTGGTTTGTGTTCTTCAAATAGACTCTGTCCCTGGCAGCCTCCACATGGGGATGGGGAGATGGGGGTGAGGGACACAGCAGGCAGCAGCGTTTGGTCACATGGCCTTGCCTTTCCTCCATGCCCCCTGCCAGGGCTACAGGACTACAGTTCTAACTGCTCTTCTAGAGAGGCTCCCTGCTGCCCAACCCTTTCTAGGCCCTGCTGCGGATAGCGGCCATCTTGTCTTCCTGCTCAGGGATTTAAAATGGTTTCCTATCATTGTCAAGTTGAAATTCCTCCCAATCAGTAGGATGTTCAGGGCTCTCTGAAAGTGGCCTTAGCTTTCAAAGAAGCCTTCCTCAGGTAAAAACCGACCAACTCATATTTCTCTGCTTTTTCAATACTGGTGTTTTCCATGCCTGTTTTCTACCTGTTGCAGTCCCATTGTCTTCACAGACCCTCTCCCGGAGACACCTCTAAGCAGAAAACCACTGTTCCAATTCTCCTTTCTTTCATGGTATTTTGTTATGTGTTATTCCATGTGTTTTCTGTCAGAGTTTGTACTTTAACAAGAAGCCTGGGGAAGGGGGAAGAATGTTCTGAGCTTCTGTTGCCGGATGCCGTGTTAGATTCTTCAAGAACAGTTACTTGTTTATTTTTTTTATCACAACCCTTTAAGGAGAGTCCTGTGGCTGACAAGAGCCCCAGTTTCCAAAGTCTTTTTTCTCTGTAATCCTCCATGTTTTCTAGATGTTAGAAGGTGACACCCTCCTCTTAACACTGTGTTAGGTCATTCAGCTGGTCCATTCCTATACCTGCTTTATAACATTCTCCTCTTCCTTCTTGGCCAGATTCAGTCAAGGTGATATATTTTTTTGTCCTGAAATGAACAGACTTCATTTGCTTTGCTTGCCTTCCCCATGGAAGATCAGCCAGAGGTGGTGGGTAGGTAGAAACACCTTCAGAGGAGAGTAAGCCCTGTTGAGGCAGGTGCACACATTGGACTGGACATACCTGGACTGTACTCCAGTCCCAGTTGGGTGATTTTAGACAGTTCATTCTATTTCTCACCCATATATGTGACCTTAGTTTGTAAAGTAGAGCCCTAGAAGAAACCTGTTCTATAGGCATGTCTGTTGTATTGTCTGTTCTTTGTAGATTTGCCTGAAGCCTTCTTTCCCTGCCTGAGGACTTATTGGGCATGTAAAATGAGAGACTAGCAGGTGACTAGCAAATTAGGGAAGAATTGTATACTTCCATGCTGTCACAACAAGCATAAAAGAGAGTGTCTCGGTAGTTTGTACCTCAGGCCTGCAAGGTGGTGGTGTTCCCCACCAGGGGATGGGTGCCCCCCCTTGTTTCTGAAGCAGGAAACAAAGGGGTGGTAGCAGAACGGGGGTTATCAGGGAATGTTCCTGATAGCCTTTTGATCCTAGGTTTGTTTCTCTTGTTGCTGAATCTCTATATGCTCTGAGCACCCTGATGCCCCTCATCACCAATTCTGGGCTATGTAGCTGAGTCCTATCAACAGCAGTCTAGGCCCTAGTGACGGCTGCTTTGTTTTGTGTGTGTGTGTGTGTGTGTGTTTCCATTTTTTTTCCTCGTTGGATGATGACTCAGTGTATTGGGAGCCGGGAGATGGAGCTCTCAGCCGAACAGCCAGAATGTTCTGACAACATGAAAGCAGCAAAAAGAGCTCATTGGGGCTCTGGACCAATTCTCAGCCTTGGGTCATTTTTAGGGAGGGCTGGGTATTAAGAAGGCCACTGCTAGGCTTCAGGGATGGGGAGGCACCAGACCGCTCACAAGTGTTCTGAGACCTTTGGATTTTAAATTCAGAGGAGAGACATGATTGTGTTATTCAGCCGAGCTTAGAAAACAGTACCCTTTTGCCCGCCCCTCTCTTCTCTCCTCCCTCCCTTCTTCTCTCCCTTCCTTCTCCTTTTTTCTTTCTTCTTTTTTTAAAATTATTTTCACTGGTCCCAGATGATAGACATATTTCTGGAGCTGGATCTCCTTTGGGATTTCTCAGTGGGTCTGTATGAATGGGTTTGGTCTTGTTGAGGGTAGAAGGTGACTCCTTCTCAAGACTGGGCAAGGAGATCCTCCATGAGAGTGTACTATAATCCCCTGGAGTAGATGCTCCAGTAGAGGCAAGATGCCAGAATACCCTTTATCTTCTGAGATTTGTGTGGATGGTGGTCCTCCTCGCTTTCCCTAACCTGAAGGCATCTCTTCTGCAGGATGTCAGCTTTCTCTTTCCTTGGATGGTGTGACAGAGCTTACTTTTTTCCTTTCATCTTCCTCACTTCCTATGACATGAATTCTCTCCCCATCTTCCTTCTGCCACCGTTAGCACATCATTATGGAAGCTCGGGGTTCTAGGCTTTTCCCGCAGCATTGTGCTAAAGGCACATGATGCCCTGCCCCACCCATCGTGCCTCTGTTGCAGTTGTATCCTGGTCAAATTATTGGATTTTTCTCTCTGGTTTCCTCGACACAGTCTAGGATGAGGAACAAACAATTTAAGTTTGGGAATGAGGGGCATCCTGACCCTGAACTTCATTCAGACTTTTTCCAGGTAGCTCTTTTAATTTTTTAGCCATTGATTTTAGTGTAGACATTTGCTTTTCTACCCAAAGACCACCTAGAATGACTCATTTTGGATCTTTAGGAGGTACATCTCCTGAGCCTGAGAACCAAATGGGGACAGGAAGCTATGACTGAGGTCACAGCACCGTGGGGCACAACAGGCGTATGAACGAGCTGTCTATACTCACGGTGCTCTTAGAGGTATTTGAAGCCTCTAGCTTTTGTGTCTGAGTAGAGAACATCTTGACTAGAAAGTCTGCATAAGTGTAGGAGTTCTGAACTGTGCATATGATGAAATCCCGAATGCCATATTTCAGGGAACTCTGTTGTGTGTGTGTGTCCCTGACCAAAGGGTGGTGGATAGGTACTCAATCAGATGTTGTACCCACCGGTGCTGGTCCTTCTCCACATTGCTCTGCCCAGGGTTATTTTGCATCTGTCACAGCTGAGGACTATTGTCCCAGGGGCTACATATACAATGTAATTGCAGATCATTGCCTGATTGGTTTTGTGAGCAGAGCCCAGCTGATCTACCTTTCTTTCTCTTCCCAACAGAGAACGTGACAGAGTACTGCTCTACCTGTAAGTCGTTGACAACCTCTTGGCAACTCAGGCTCAGCTGAGGATGATGTTTGTGCATCTAAGCCGTAATTCCGCTGGCTAGAACAGTTTGCTTGCATTGTTCTGGAACAGAAAAGAGGAGCTGCTTGACCACTCTTTTAGTAGGTAAGTGTTCATCTTCATTCTTGTATGGTTTTTTCTGCTTTCAGATATGCAAAGTGAATAGGTATCTATAATCCTGGGCCGCTATACCTTCTTCCTCTCCTATGTGTCCTCCCTTTGTCCTTCAAAAGGAAAGGCTGGAAGTTATTGTTCAGCCACCACATATCTCCCTTAGGCTCACACTTTAAAAGCCAGTTTTCTCTAAAACGGATCCAGTAGTGTCCTTGGTGAGGAGTTCTAATATCCTCATGAAGGGCCCTGCTGCACTCACTATGCCCAGCTTGTGCTGTTAAGACTCCTCCTCACTGGCTAGCTGCATGAGGATGGTCCTTGCCAGCACTTAGCATAGATCTGCCAAGTTCTAGCTCCAAATCTCCAGGCTGGTAGGAACCTCAACTATATATAGCCTTGAGCTAAGCAGTTCTTATCAGGCATGTCTACCCTTCCCTGTGGGAGAAGAGTACTTCTATCATAACCACCATGTGGAGCGTGAGTTATCTCCAAGGGCTGGAAGTTGTGTATGTCGATATCTGGCTTGGATCTGCCATACTTACTCTTCCTTTTCCTGTTTCAGGTGCTGGATGAAGTTGCTGAGGTGGGATGAGGGCCAGTAGGACGCCATGTTTAGAGAAGGAAAAACTGGGGCACTCAGTTTTGTCAAAGGTGGTTATTGACCTTTCCTCACTCTTCCGGACCTCTGACTCTGTGCTTTCCCACACCCCTTTCTCTTCCCTTTGATTTTTTTTCTTTAGGATAAATGAGGGCATTCTCAGCTACTGGTCTAAGAGACATACCTCTTTTTTTTTTTTTTTAATCTTCACCCCCTATAGCAAGACAGGGAAAGGAAGTTGTCCTGGGAAGGAAGGTGGGTAGTGAGTAAGCCCATAGTGTTGGGTGATGGAGCATAGTAGGTTAGATAGTCTTTTCCTTCTTGGAGGTACTCCAGAGCCACCAATTTGTGTGGTTCCTTGACCTCAGGTGTGGTCTGATGTAACAGAGACCTAGTCTTGCTGGTGGATTAAATATCCAGCTATTGATTAAAAACTAGAAGCAACAAATGAAAGGCCTGAGTCTGCCTCCCAGGCAGCTGGAGTGTGGCTGCTCCCTGGATCTGTTCCCTCAAACTTGACCATTCAGAACCTCCAACAGCTGTTCTTTTCTCTCCATTCTTCCATTCCTGGCTTTTCTATCAATGGGGTAATTGGCAGAGTGCTGGACAGGGTATGGCAGTACCAGGGCACCTTTACTTCCCACAGTGAGGGAAAGAAAGCTTCCTGGCTGCTGGGTGCAGTTCCTGTTAGGATCCCTAAAGTTCTGGGAGCATGTTCTTTCCTGTGCAGAAAGGGTGTTTGCCTTACTCTGGATACACTGAGCCTATAAAGGGAATTAGGCTAGGTCTGGGGTCTAAAGTTTAGGCTAGGCTGAGCAGTGACTGGATTTTAGATTTTTCTCTGCTTGGGGTTTTCCTTTGAATGGATCATTTTATTCTTTAGGTCTTCAGTTGTCTTCAAAATATTTCCAGGCACTTGACAGGGAAATACTTTTCCTCTGCCTTACAACAACAGCACTATTGAGTTGTTAAAGTGATGATCTCCCTCAAAACTGGGAAGGCGGCTCCATTGTAGGCACAAACCGGAAAGCAGACAGCTAGTGCTTGCTGTGATAGTCAGAAGTCCCTGTCTGTCATTGCTGGCAGTGTTCTTGGCTCCTAGAGTTAGTGGGAACTAACACAGCCAGGTGTCTAGGGTCTAAGGAGAAAAGAAATAATCCTGGATAATCCTACTAGGTACCTGTGGAATCTCAATCCCAGCCAGCTCGTGCAGTTACTCTGCTGGCATTGTGTTTCACCTTCCCTGCTCCCTCACTGCTGTCCAAGGAAGATTAATGAATCCCACCTCACATGTTTAATTGTCTTGTCTCTCCCTTTGAGACGAGCCTCTGAGATCCCTGCCAAGAAAGGTCAATTTGGATGAGTTATCTGTTATTTCAAGGAGCTAGACAAGTTCAGTCACTGCATCAGTGGTCTGTGAGGATATCGAAGGGATAGAGGGGCAAAACTTTAAACAAAGAGGCGAGTTCAGTCAGCTCTATAGCTGGGAAGTGGAAAAGAATCAACCTGGTTCTTCAAGATGAGCCCCACTGGAGACCTGAAACCCAGACGTGCTGCTGGCCGTAATTGAGAACCGTGGGTCTTGTGCCCAACTCTGATGGCTTCTGCCGCCACTCACAGCCCTTCCTTTGCCTCATTGGGAAAATGGGTACAGAGCAGAAAGGATCTTGGCTTTGCCTTTTGTCACACAGCTGTCTCTGTGAATCAGGGCTGTACCACCCTGCCCATTTTCCTCTTTCAGACCTGGCTTCTGCTGTGTGTTGCCGGCCAAGCAGGCAAGACAGTTAGCATGCCTTGAAGGATCTAAGCATGCCTGACACTTTTTTTTTGGCCTCTGAGTCTATGAGTTCTGGAAGACAGCTGTGATACTGAAGCTGAAATGGCATGGCTGGCAATAGTAAAATGCAAGGTGCCCTACCCAGGGACTTGATTGGTCCACACCATCTGGATTCCACTGTATCCTTTTCTTACTAGGGCTATGAATTGTTCAGTGGATATCTTGGCTCTGTCCTCTGGCTTGGGTTTGTCCCCAAGACTTCAGCTTTAGAGGAGGATATGAATGAACTCTTACAGGTCACGTTTTTATATTTATGGCCTGCCTCTGGGATAAGTAAGAGACACTGTCCTTTTAATCAGCCTGCCGTCTGTAGAAGGGCCTTGCTTTCCTTCATTTTCCTGGTCACTGGCTATGAGGAAAGCATACACTGGGTTTGGTTCCTTGTTGGCTCCTTCCAGCTGTTTATGGGCTAATAAGCAAGAAAATACTCTTGAGGCCCCATGGTCTGTACAGAGCTTGATGCTGTAGAGCCATGACTTTGTGGGTAGAGTACAGGAATAGGTCGAAGGGAACCACATAGGGTCATGGTTGTTCGTGAAGATTTTGCTTAGCTAGAAACTCGAAGCCAGGAAAATGAACCCAAGTTGCTGAGAGGGAGAAAGGAAGGATCTTGGAGGCCTAAGAGCAACCAATTTTTATTCCACAGAGGCACCCTAGTGCTAGTGTGAATGAGGGTTGGTGATGGGTTTTGCGTAGGTAGTAGGAATGGGTTTTTGGGTGGATGACTGTGAAGAGAAGGGGGTAAGTGAATGAAAGGACTTGGTGAGGACCTACCAGGTGACAGGATAGGACACTGTTCCCTCTTAGTGGCATGGGAGATGTGCACACACATGAGAGCTGGCTGTGGTGCAGGACTTAGATTGAAAGACCCTGTATGTTCAAGGAAGGCATTCTGTTTAAGGCCTGCCCCTGTGCCAAGAGGACTTACTTTGCGTTTATTTAGCCTTCTTTTCTTTTGTGGTTGGAACTCTAGTATGTCTACAAATCTCCAAAGCTGCCTGGGTAGGAACCCCTGGGCTTGGGAACATGTGGAGAAGTTTTAAGGATTCTCGGGAGTGTTAAGAAGCCTTAGTCACTACACACTTAGATCTCTTCACATTAGCTGGTTCACTGGGTTTCACAGCACTGAGCAGAGGGTAGTATTGGCCTTGTAGTGACTTAACTGAGTCAGAAAGAGCCCTCTCAGGGCCTAATGGCTTGTTCCCAGGTTTGGATTTCCAATCCAGGTCTTATACTCCAGCTAGACTAGGGAGTGGAGCACTGAGGTCCTTGGCAGTGTTCTGGAACTCTGAGGCCTTCACTTCTTTCTTTATATATTAGAGAGGAGAAGAATATCTTTACTCTCCTCCTCTGTTTGTCTGATTGCTTAGAGTTCTTGTGAGAGCTGACTTGCACTTGGCTAAAATGCCAGGCATTCCCCATGATCCTGAAAAGAGTTCTTGTTAAGTCTTTTTGACATCTTCATAGAGTATTTCCCTGAATCTGGGCATGTTTCTGCTGTGTGTTGCTCACTAGGAAAGGAAGTCTCACTGGCAACTCAGGTTTTCCCATTCTATTTTTGAGGGATGCCTGGAGCTTTCCCAGCATGTGTGTTGTGTCTGTGTTATCTGTTTGCTGGCTCACATAAATCATCCACTGGAAGCATTGGCTAATGTGTTGCATAGTTAGATATCAGGATATAAAGTGGCTCCTTGGTTCTACATTTAATCAACCTTGGGTGCCTTTGTGGTATCCTTAAGCTGGGAGAATAGCAGAGACAATGTCGGCACAGATCTGGAACAATAATCCAGTTTCCTTTGAAGAGAGAATTTTTGCCACTGAGCTTATAGGAACGGTTCTTAATTCCTATACAAAAAGTAGAGAAAGTATATGCTGTCTCTTATATCTCCTAGGGAAGATCTGTTCTGTTTCTGTATTTGTATCATTACTGCTCTTACCCTGGGCCATTGCTCCCAGTGAAGGGGACTCTTGACAGTCGTTGTGGTTTGGTGGGGAAAGGTAATAGAGAAAGTAAGATCAGGTGATGTTTTCTGGAAAGAAGGTAAGAGTAGAGTTTTAGCGTAGACTCAGCTCTGAAAGTCATAGGCATTATTTTTGGTGCTAAAGGCTTAGATGTATGTTCAAGTGGACATACTTCTTAGAGGAAACCCAGAGTGTGAAATAATTAGTTAATGGCTCAATGAAAGTTATATTAAGTATGGAAAACCCTATGTCCATTTGAGTTATTGCTAGCTGTATATGTATATGTATCAGGAGACTTGATAGGACAGGCCTGTCTTAAGTTCACACTTAGTATTGACTTTCTTCCTCCTCTCTTTTCTGTTTCCTACTCTTTTACATTCCTTAGCCATTTCAGAATATAGTCATTTCCTATCTATGGAGGATTGGATCCACAGATGCTGAAGTCCTTCTGTGAAATGAGGTTTTTTTACTTAATTTTATACATATCCTCTCATGAACTTTAAACCATGCCCAGATTTCTATAATACCTAACTCAAAGCAAATGCTGTCAAATAATTGTTTTAAGAATTCTTTAGAAGATAGTAGCAAAGTCTATACATATAAATGTAGTTCATTATGTATATATGCTTATTATATATGTTCATGCATAATAACTGGAGTGCAGGGAGACAGTACCTGGGGATGTGGAAGGCTGACTATAGTCTGTTGACGGAGGTTTCTCTTCCTTCTGGTCCTGCAGTCATTCAGTCCCAAAGAAATACACAGAGGCCTACATTAATTATAAACTGGTTGGCCTAATAGCTCAGACTTTCTTATTAACTAACTCTTACATTGTACATTAACCCATTCTTCTTGTCTGTGTTAGCTGTGTGGCTTGGTACCTTTTATCAGCAAGGCATTCTCGTCTTGCTTCCTCTGTATCTGGGTGACGACTACAGACTGAGCCTTTCCTCTTCCCAGAATTCTCCTGTTCTTGTTGCCCTGCCTATACTTCCTGGCTGGCTACTGGCCAATCAGCATTTATTAAAACAATACAAGTGACAAATCCTTACAGGGTACAAGACCATTGTCCCACAGCAATAGTCTGTGCGGTTACGTTGCTACTTTCTTGAAGTACATACATGTCTTCTGGTATCAGTGAATTAGTGACTTTGATTTGGAGTATAAGTAAACAGACTGCTCACTGTAGGGACCTTTCTGTCTTCAGAATTTAGCTGCCTACAGACCCTGGCATAGATCTGTTTGCCCTATAGTAGGCACCTAATGTGGGGTGATTGTTTAGGTATGCATTCTGAATCTGATTAGCTGTTACTTCATCGTAGCTCAAATCCTGATGGTCTTGGATGTCTAAGACCACATGCCAGTCTACTAGGTGAAAAAGGCCAGAATGGATAGGCACAGAGAGGGAGGGGACACTGCCTCTGGCCACTGGCTGCTCTCCAAAACAGGTGAACTTTGTGTTCGAAAGGAATGCATTTAATCTTTTGGTCTTAATAGAAGTTACTTGTATTTTCTCTCCCTTTTTCTCCTCCTTTCTCTTCACCCCCACCCTTGTTGCCTCCCCAGCCACCAAAGAATTTAATCTGCTGGACAACAAACAATACAGTTATAAAACTTTGAAAACAAGAGGGTGCGGCCTCCCCAGTGAGGAAAAGGGCATGCTGGGTAATGGCCCCAGGGAACATGCCAGGCTTGAGGTTTAGCCTGTGAGAGCCCAGTTGGGTGGGTACCTGAATGCCTGCCCTGCCCAGCTATCCCCCAGTCCAGAAAGGGGACAGAAAAGGGCTTGTAAAGGGGAAGTTATGTATGTTCCCCTCTGATCTGATGGGAATGCACTAGACTGTGAAACTTCCTTCTCTGCCTCTTCTAACTCTCACCCCTTCCCTCTCCTCCCACCTCCTCCTTCTCATTGTTCTTGAGACTAGCAGACAGAGGATATAACAGAAAAGGGTTAGAATAACAGTATAGGTGCTGCTACTAGCTGGGCCTGCCAAAGGTGAAATAGGGTTTGGGGCTTGTATTGCCTACAAGCTCAGACATATCTTTACTAAACCCAGCCTCCCCCCCACTGACCTGGGGCAGTGCAGCCACATATACATCACAGTGGTGTGCTCCAGCCTATGTACTGCCAAGTGTGTGCCCAGGTACTGGGCAGAACTACCACTAGTCCGCCCTGGCTTTCTGGTGCCTGCCTAAGGCTGTGCTGAGGAGAATGGCTAACAAATGCTTTCTTCTGTGAGTGTTTTGCTCTCCACAGGAAGAGTGAGGCTTGTTGCAGAGAATTCGTGGGAACCCAGGGTAGACACATGATCCAGTGAGTATGGCACCAAGTAGGATATTGTATCTATCCTCCACTTCTTGGCAGGAGGAGGAGTTGACCCGTCCTGACTGGATGAGGTAGGGAAGTTAGACTTGGCTATCTCTTCCCTGACCTGTCCTTATCGAATCCTCCACTGAGCCATACAGGCCATTTCGGAGTGTTAAGGGAGTGGACTGTGTAGGACTGGGGCTATGAACTTTATGGTAGGCATTGGGAGATCACAGGCAGGCTTACCTTTCCTCTTGTGCAAGCTTCAGCTCCCATAAAAATGCTTCTGGGCTGTGTTTCTCCTCGCTATGAGAGCAAAGCCCTCTGCCACAAGGGAAGGACATTGCACTTTAGCATTCACTTGGTCCCTGCTTTCCTCCTTCCCTACCATGTGTATTTCATCCTAGAAGGCAGCCGTAGTACCATGCACTGTCTTAGAGTGTGGCTGGTCTCCACATCTCTAACTTAGTGAAGCCAGGAGAGCCAGTGCTGGCCCCATGGGCTTCTGAAGCCCTTGCTTCTCCCTTGGTTACCCAAGCAGGCACTTGTGGAACACACTGGATCTCAAGGATATTATGCCCGCTATGGTAATCAGTAGTCACGGATGTTAGGCCAACAAGCTCCAAATTCCCCTTTACCCATGTATCTTCAACATATATCCCTCATTTTTTCACCCTTTCCTCTGATTCATTAACCACAGCTTGTTGGCAGCATTCCCTACCTACCCTGACAGCCAAAGACAAAATGTCCTAGATGCTGGGCCTAGGCTACTGCTGAGAGTGACAGGAAGCCAGGCAGCCTGTTCATTTCACATATGCAGTCTCTCTTGGAGGTAAGATGTTCCCTTTTCTTATAAAAAGACCTTCAGACCTTCCCTAGACTCCCCTCCCAAAGATGAGTTCTTCTCACTGGTGGGAAGCCCTGAATCAGTCTTCAGAGGCAGGCAAGAAATGGATGGCTGGCTTCTGGCACCCTCCCCCACGCTGGCTGGAATTCTCATGCATATAACTGTGACTCAGCACCCAGTGCTGGGTCAGGAAGGAGAAGCTATTGCCTGGCTGGAACCTTCCCACTTTCTGCATGTGAGCACATCAGACAGCACAGGCTGGGCCAACAGGGTGAGGTTCCTGGGGCAAGTATCTTCCCCCTCCCACGGATTCTCTTCCCACATTCTTTTGGGTTCTGTTCTGGGCTCAGGATTCTAAAGATCATAGCAATGGTCATAGACCACTTTTTAATCTTTGTTTTTAGCCACTTTTTAATCTTTGTTTTTAACCAGTGGCCCATGAAGAGTGTTTATAACCTTTAGTTGTACTGTCTGACCTGCATGGGTTGTTTTTTCTCTGTGTTAATTTTGTATATCTCTGGACAAAATATGAATTTTCCAGATTACAGTACCTCTCTTGCATGCTGTTGCTGCCTCTGGCTATTTCCTTCCTAAGCATTCTTGGGTGTGTGTCTTTGTCTGTGTGTGTGTGTGTGTGTGTGTGAGAGAGAGGGGGGGGGGCAGTTTCCCCAGGGGGGGGAAGGACCAGTCTTCCCAGCTTATTCGCTTATTCTTTACAGATGAATACACTAAAGCCATTCATGATGATGGCAGGGGCCTATTCTCAGCATGTAGGCAAGTTGGTGTTCTAATTTAACAAGGAGTGACTTTGCCTCTGCCCCTCTGGCCCCTGCCTTGCCCGTGAAGTGTCCTGTCATGGATGGGTAGAATGACCTCCAGAGTGAAATAGGAACAGGAACAGATGGAGGCTGGAGAGTGGTGTCTCAGACTTCTTTCCTGCTCAGTGACCTTTTCAGTACTGCTAAGTGAGGAAGGGTGGTTTCTTTTCTAGACAGCCCCATCAAACCCTGTAGCTTGAAGTTTACTTGAAGCTATTTGAGGAGGGAGATCCCATTGTTCTCACTGAGAGCAGAGCCCTAGCAGCCCATGGTTTTATGGGCTGCTGCCGTAGACATCCAGGTAACTCTCAGGCCTGGTGCCAGAAAACTAGAGCCTTTATCAAGTCATCTAGCTGTTCCAAACTAATGAAGAATCACCACCTTGTTTCAGAAAAGGGACATTGCCCAGCTGACAATGCTTTTATGGGGTGCTGAGGCCTGAGTGGAGTCGGATGGACAAAGGGTCTGAATGCTAGGACTACATTTATTTCCCTCCTCTCTAGCTTAGTGTTTAAATCACCATACTGTCAGTAGTTCTTATCTACCAGAAAACAGGGTTTGCAGTCCAAGGGTGGAACCCTAGACCTTACCTTTTCCTTCACTGGTACTTTCCCCTTACCAAGCATAGCATCTCCCCTGGGCCTGGGCAGCATTTCACTTACTGGGTAGGAAGAAAGACATTAGCTTTATGCCATGCTGAGGACCAAAAGAAATGTTTGTTTTCTAACTGATAGCAAACTGGGCTAACCTAGGAGAAAGCTTTCTAGAGCTGAGATAGGACAAGTGGGGTGGCAGCTGAGGGAGTAGGTGGAGAGTTGCCAAGGAGGTAACAGCAGAGGCGGAGACTTCTGGGAGGAAGGGTGTGCCCTGGATTCCTGCAGGATATCTCTCCTTAACATAGAGGAAGTAGACTGAGGATTCTAGCAATAGGAAGTTGCTAAGAAAATTTGACTGAAATGAAAATCAGAAGAGCTGAGTATTATCACATGTAAATCTCGTCTGTCCCCTTCATTTACAGGGTTTTGATCCTTGTCAATAACTGCCATGTGATATATCTACAACCTATCATCTCGTTCACAAGGCCCTAACTTTGGCAACCAGTATCACTGTCACTCTGGAACTCATTATATAGGTTTGCCTGCACTCTTCTGTAGTTGAGACCCTGAAGAACTCCAGGGAGGTCCTCTGCCTGGCTCAGTTTCTTAGAAGCTAAGCCTATCAATGTTACTGGTAGGCTTCATTCCCATCAACTTCCCTATTGCTAGACAGGACAGAGGCACCGTGGTACAATAGAGCAAAAGCAGGTCTCCTAGACTACCTGACCCCTTGCAGTAGCAACACCATGTGCCCTCATCTTTACCCAGACATAGCATGTGTGACAGTGAGTTTCTTTCACTTTATCCAGATTGCCTGAAGTAAATTCCCCTCCCCAGTCTAGGTAAGAGTTCAGTTCAAGGGAAAGGAGATCACAGTCACACAGAGCAGACCGAGCAGCAGCAGTGGAACAGGAATACAGACATTAGTCCATCTGGTTCTATGTCTACAGTTTCTTGTGCAAACATCAGAACAACACCTGCTTCATTGGACTCTTAGAATGACTAAGTATTGTGACACTGGATGTTCACATTATATTTGCTCAAAAATTACCCTATAGCAATCAGGAGCTGTAGGAAGAAATAAGAAATAAGGACAAAAAGAGTTGCTGGAGAGACCAAAACATACAGTTCTATTGTCTTTTTTTTTTCTCTGTGTTGTGACATCAGAGGAAACATAGCAAAGAGGTAGTCCAATTTGGAACATAGTTTGTGAATCTTATTTTCAGATAAATTTTAAAAGCTTACCTTATTTTTGTGTTAGAGGAGTATCTACACAATAAGATACCAGCTTTTAAAGTTACTCTGGGTTAATTCAAAATGTCAGCCTATGGGGTCATGGGATGGAAAGGAGGAACATGTGCTCTTTTTGAATAATACTCATGGAATAGTTGTCCTGACTTAGGTGCTAAACTTGTGTTCAGTAGTTACCATCTCATGGGTAACTGTCCTAAAGGAGTGATATAATGTATGCCACTATGCATCTTGGGAAATACTACATAAATTCAAGACATTACAGATGTACATGCGTGTAATGGACTTGGTTCTTTTAGTTCATTGTGTATAATAATTTTTAACAACTAATGTGAAGTCATACAGGGAATAAGCTTTGCATTGGTCTCGTCTGCTCAGAATGTTGGCTGTGACTCTGACGCTGCTACGAGCAGCATTGTATGGCTGTCCTCTGCCTCTGACAGGCAAGATGATTCTCAGAGCTGAGGCTGGATCTTCTGACTGCACTTCTCTGACTTCTTCAGCGAGATCCTCTTCTTCTGGAAGCTGGTTTCACATGGTGGCTTAGATTTTTCCATCTTTGTATCTAGCACCATTTGAAATCAGTGTTTTAGGAGTAAGAATTGCAGCACAGCAGAGGTTAGACTACAGAGGAGCAGCTGCACACAGGACTGGCTCTTTCCTTCAAGAAGTCAAGGGAAGACTTGGAATAGTGGAATTTGCTCTTGAGTTTGTTTGGTTTAGAGGCAGTGATAGTGGGAAAGTTGTTTAAAATAAATGCAAGGGCATGGATCGGGGCAGGGAGGGATCTAATTTATCTATCATTTCATGGGAGAGGGAGGGTGGCTTGGACCTGACCTGTTCTGCTCATCATCCAGCGATGTTTTGGGTGTTGATTGTAGCAGGGAAGGGGAGGGTGCTCCATACCTGGAGGAACGCTTCACCCGCATCAGTACTGCCTGCCTGTACCTGGAAGATGCCTGGAGGATCCAGTTGTGATTGCAGCACAGCTGACGTCAGACTTGTCGCTTGTCTGCCATGAGGTTCAGACCTGAAGACCACCACTGGCCCATCTCTTACACAGGCTGACCGATTTCTCCTGGTGTTCAGAGTCTGTTTTTGTCTAGCACCATTTGAAATCGGTTATGATGTAGGGGGAAAAGCACCAGCCTCAGAGCCTCGTGGTGTCTGGTCAGCAGCAGCCTGTCGTTTCCTACACAGGCAGAGCAGAAAAGGAAGATCACAGTTTCCTAACTTCTTTAATTCATATGTATGTGGTAGCAGAAGTTAGAGATAACTTAACAGGGTTTTAAAATTAAATTTTTGTAATTTATCTGATATCCACAGTTGTAATTTCTGACATGTGGTACTGTTATGAATTGTACAAACTGGTTGCTGCTGAACCATGTTTGAGTAAAGAGTATGTTCATGCATCCTGGCTTTAATAAATAATTTGCTATATTCAATTTATCATGTCTGTTTTTAATCTATTATTTTCCATTCATAATTCTGTGACAATAGGAAGTGGGCCCTGGAAAGTTAATTTGTTGTGCCAGTCATAAAGAATTAGAAGTAGGTTGCTGTAGACAAACATTAAAAATGAAGGCCATTAAGACAGGAATGAAATTCTAAAGGTGAAAGATGATCAGAGACATAAGGGAGCTTTAGGCTGAGGGATGTTACTAAATGGGAAGACTATTCTTGGTTCCAAGGAACTGTGGACTCTGACCCTCCTCCTGTCAGTGTTGTTGCAGGGAACTTAGTTAACCAAACTGTCATGTGGCCCTTAAAGGGGGAGCAGGCTGATTTCAATTGCACTTGTAGCAGATGGAGTTCTACTTTTGGGTGATAGTTTATTTCAACCCTTGAATAGGCGGTGAGACAATTTTGTAAAACTGTTCAGAGATTTGACAGCATGGGGAGGGGGCAGGGTCTATGCTTGGAAAACCTTGAGGAAAAAAGCAGGTGGCCCCTCCCATAGAAGTTGCACAGCTAACTACAAAGCTATCTGCAGAATAATCATTTCAAGCCAGTGGGTTTCAGTAACTGGTGGCAAATCAGCTGCCCAGGAAGCTTTTTCTGAGGCCACATCCCAGTCGTCTTACCCCAGATGGCTGCTTGCCTATTGTGCTAGAATTGGGAGGTGAATGGGGGAGCATTTGCTTGAAAGACTTCCCAGTGACTACGATACATCCTGCAGCTGCAGAGCTATTTCAAGCTTTTGATTGAAGAATCTATGTTCTAAGTCTCAGGATGTGGTGGTGGGAATGGCTAAGTCCCTCAGCTGTATTGTTTAATTTGCTCCATGAAACTAGGAGACCGCACCTCCTCTAAGTATGACAACTTGGGTCATGGTATTAACTAAACATTAAGCCTTTTTTTGTTGTTGTTGCCCTGTCCAAAGTTCCCAATTAATTCATATTGGAAAATTAAAATACGCCTGGGTCATGATTCTAGTTCTTAAATAAGTGATATAGAATTTAGTATCAAAGTGCAAAGACAAATGCTTAAACAGTTTCATATCCTGAAGTTCTGGGTAGCAAAATGAAACTAGAACACCTCTCAGACACTTATTTTTTTTTATCTTGAATGCTTACATAAAATTGTCAGTCTGGGGTAGTTTTCATAATTGGTAATGCAGAATACTTTTTTTTTTTTTTTTAGTTTTTGGCAGTACCCTCCTCAAACAGGCTTATAAAACCATACTGTCAACCCAGGTAGAAAGTCTTTCTTTGAGGCATTATTAAGCCTTACCAGACTTTTTAGAAGTGAATATAATGTACTGTTATTAACCAGAGGAAGAAAGATCTGCAACCAGTTTAGTAGAGCAAATGAATTAAGTCTGAACCCGAGCGTCTTAAAAGAAGTTGGCCCAGGCCTTCTATTTGGAAACTGGCATATAGTTTCAGGAATAGCTAGCACACTAATATGTACATAGTTTTTAGGGAAGCCTAAGATAGTTCCTTTAATATATATATATATGGGCATATTCTAACCCAGTAGCATGCTGCCATAGCTTTGGTCACTGAAAGAGTGACCCTTGGGTCCGATCCCTGTAAGGAAGTACTATTTTAGTTGGTCTCAGATGAGTCTGGTGTACAGCCAGGGTTGAGAGCCATTTCCCTATTTCTGAAAAGGCCATACTGTTTTGGTCCTAGTTCTTGCTTCTGGTTATTATGTTGGTACATAAATTTCCTGTAACTGCCCTTAACAAATGAGCACTAAAGTGATGTCTTAACATGCACATTCTTAACAGTTCTATATGGCAGAAATCTGATGTTTTTATTAGACTGAAATCAAGGTACTCTCAGACACAAACCCTTCAGAAATATGAAGGAATAATGGGTTTCTTGCCTTCCTTGGTTTATAAATATGCCACATCATTTGGCTTGTTCTCTTCAAGCTTCAGAGGTCAGCAGGGTCACATTTTACTTCATTGGTTGCACTGTCTTCGCTGATTAGTGTTCACCTTTTAACAAGATCACGATGTGATAAACATATACATCAGAATTTGAGAAGCAGATTACTTTGGGAGCCTACAGAAGGAATTCTCACGGTTGAAGCTCACCTCAAGTACAAATTTAATATTTTTTTGAGATGTGGCAGTGGAGGTAGGTAATCAGATGCTTAATTTTTCCAATCACCATACTTAACATGTTTGCCTAAGCATTAGATATTCCCTGAATTCCCAGTGAAGCCACAAGTTCCAAATACCATCGGATATCAGAACATCAGAGCTCTTGTTTCTAGTGGTTCAACACAGGGCTTAGCATTGCAGTGTATAACAATATTCAGAGCTAAAATCATGTCTTCTTATTCCTCACATCAGTCCTACTACCTGTCTTCTAAGCAAACAAGATTGTTAATAATCTGTTAATGACTTTTTTTCCATTGCTGAGGAGTGAATCCAGGGTCTCGTTATGCTGAACGCCCTTCCTGCTGAGCTACATCCCCAACCCATGAACATTAAATTCAAGACTTTGAAAATTTTTAGTAAATAAAATTAAACTGTGATTTTCTTTAAGCTTTTACCCTCTTTATAAGTTTATATGGAGAGTTGACCGTCAGGCCGGAAAATTGCTAATATAGGTTCTCATCCTCACCTGGCAAATTAAAATCAGAGAAATTAAGAATTCCTGTTTTCAGGCCTCATTTCAAATTAATAATAAGAGAGCACACTGAGGTAGTGCTCAAGTGTCAGTAAAACTTGGGGGAGGCCAGTGGACAGCCCCAGGTGAGAAACACTGACCTGTCCTTAGTCTGGCTTACTTCATATTTGCAAAGGCAGCAAGAACTATTTTTGCATAAAGAAAACCAAATCCTATTAGTTACACAGGTCAGGTTTTTAATTGTTTGACTTTGTTTTTTGAGCCCTCTGAATGCATTAAAGTGATATGAAAGTTACATCTCCTATTTAGACATGTATATATTGAGTCTGAAATGTGGCCAAACAAGGCTAGGCAATAAAAGATTAAGAGCTGAGGAGTCAGAGTTTCACAGGACAAATAGGACATGCATTGGCCTCAGAGATAACATGGACCTGGAGAGGATGTTAAACGTTTCAGGTAACAATGGAGTGTAGAAGGCACAGATGTGTGCTAATGCACAGCCATTATGTGCAATGAAAGTGTGAAGTACAGGGAAAAGAGTTGGAATCAGAAGGTCTGGTCATGCTTGGAAACATGGCCTTCTTCCAGCAGGAAACATCACTGAACATTTTGCTCTGGACATGGGCACTTAGGGCTGTGTTGAACCCTTGGTAAGCTGGAGGGGCTGGGATGTGAGGAGACGGTAGAGAGGTTACACTCAGATGGCAGTTAGAACCCTATTTTATTTACACTAGAAATACACATACACACACACATTACCATAAATGAAGTTCCTTCAAATATATAATTTTACTTTTGCCAGACTTGAAGAACCAATTTTCAAAGATGGAGCAGTAGTGACTTCCACACATGGAGCTTCTCATTTTCTTGCAGCTGCAGTCCTGAAGTTAAAAGAACATTTTAAATTCAGTTATGCCTTTATCATTTAGACAATCTTAAAAACAAAACACACTTTTCATGTTTATATAACTGACAAATTATTTGATAAAATATAGATTTATACATCTCATAAATAAAGATTTGAAGGTTAAATTTGAAGCAGAGCATGTTATACAAGTAAATATTAAAAAAATACTTGATTAAAAATACTTTAAGTTTAAAAATAATAAAGCCATTTCTTGTTTTTAAACAATTAGTAAATTTGTTTTTAACCTGCTATCTTTTTGTCTATTTTTAATGCTGAGATTATAAGTATACCACCAGGCCTAGGTATAAGCCTGCATTTTTAAAATGTGTGAAAATGATTACAGACTTCAGTTTTTCTTAATCCAGAGCTTCTGGGTGGTTTTTTTGTTTTTGTTTTTGTTTTTTTTTTTTTTGCTCAAATATTATCTTCCCAGAGTATCTACTTGGAGGGCATAAGAGGTGGGGGTTACTCAGAGTGACTGCAGGTGTTTATACTAAAAACAGAATTCACCTTCACCCAGTTTCAGTTTGTATTCACAGTCTTCCCAGGACAAAGTTTCTTTGCCACTCTATGCTACTAAATGTAAAGCACACCTTAGGAAGGACAGCCAATTGGGCATGGCAGTTTCTTCTCTCAGTTCCCCAGAGCCACTGGCTTGGGGCCTGGTGGAGGCCAAGCTCTGCTCTACTTGAGTATGACTTACTCCGGAGCTCATTCAGCACAACTGACAGCAGGAGTGCCTTCAGGAGAGGGGTTAAGGAAAGGGCTTCCTCTGATAAAGGCAATATGCAGTGTCTGTTTTCTACATTCTTGAAGTTATTTGATGAATTTATTCCTTACAAACAACATAGGTGGCTTGGTTAAAGACGTATGTATTTAATGAAAGTCATGATTAGCCAGAACTTCAGAGTGGAGCGTTACTTTAAAAGGCTACAATGTTCACATTGTAGATTCTTGTTATGGGTGTCACAGCCATATGGCCTTTTACAGAAGCATACAAATAGCTGTGAAATCTTAGTAGTATTTCGTTGGCTGGTTTATTGATGTTCAAAACAGTTAACAATTGCCACACATCAAAGTTGTAATTTATTTAAATCACTGAAGTTGTCAGGGAAAAGTAGAATTTTACTCAACTAACATTTATATAGTTTCGCTATTAATAGTCTTAGTTAAGGATTTCTAAATGGCTTATATTCTGAATTTTTAGTGTCCTTTTAATGGATCAGAGCTGAAGGGGTACGTGCATTTATGAAGGCTTTTTATAATAAACCATATGGAAAATACATTTTAGAATTATCAAAAAAAGAAATCTTAAGAATTAACATTTAAAAGACTTCAAAATCATCCTCTTTTTCTTTTTTTGTTTTTTTTAATACTTATTTATTTATTATACATACAATAATCTGTCTGCATGTATGTCTGCAGGCCAGAAGAGGGCACCAGACCTCATTCCAGATGGTTGTGAGCCACCATGTGGTTGCTGGGAATTGAACTCAGGACCTTTGGAAGAGCAGGCAATGCTCTTAACCTCTGAGCCATCTCTTCAGCCCCCTCATCCTCTTTTTCAAACAAATAACATGTAATCGTTTTAAAAACAAGGTCTTGTTACATAGCCAGGCTGATTCAAACTCACCATTCTCCTATAGTTGGACTATAGGTATGTGCCACCATGTTAGGCTGAAATGTAATTTCATTATAAATTATATTTCTCTGAGTTACACATTATTACAAAATTAATAATTTACCAACCTCAAGTCAGTTGGGATATGGTATTGACATGCTTTGAAATATAAATGACAGTTAAAGGAAACCAGACACTTTTTCTATACAAAATTCACACACATTTTAAAGGTGTGTCAACGGCAGGCATTTAATGTCAATCACATTAAAATGTGAGCACTGTGGCCCAATAACCACATGCATGACAGAGAAAGCTGCGACTTACATATTAGAGGCATCAGACAAATTGCTTCTTGGAGTTTGTATCATTGATGGAGTTTTCTCTGATTGTATGGTTGAAGCTGACTTTTTCTGGTGAGTGGAATGCTTAGCTTTCAGCTCTGCTTTCCTACAAGACAAGGTATAAGGACAGCATCAAAATAAATTTAAGGGCTGGAGAGATGGCTCAGTGGTTAAGAGCATTGCCTGCTCTTCCAAAGGTCCTGAGTTCAATTCCCAGCAACCACATGGTGGCTCACAACCATCTGTAATGAGGTCTGGTGCCCTCTTCTGGCCTGCAGACATACACACAGACAGAATATTGTATACATAATAAATAAATATTTTTTAAAAAATAAATAAATAAATTTAACTACGTGCAGAAATTAAGTTCCACAAACTTACTTTGAAAATAGGCATTTTTCCCCCTTGTGGGATTGGAATACAGTTCCTTACACATTCTAGTTAAGTACTCTACCACTGAGCTATATTTTCTCAGCCCCAAGATACACAAAAAAACAATAGTTTTTATTGTATTGTCTGTGAACTAGAAAATATTTCAAATGTTCATGTCTCACCCTAAAAAAAAAGAAAGAAAGAAAGAAAGAAAGAAAGGAAAGAGAGAAAGAAAGAAAGAAAGAAAGAAAGAAAGAAAGAAAGAAAGAAAGAAAGAAAGAGAAAGAAACTTCTATCCTTATGTTTTTGATCGTGGTATGTACACAGTGCTTGGTAAACATTTCAGGGAGGTATGCAGGCTTCTCTAGTCTCAGAGTTTTGCAAATAATTTTTATTAATGGGATAACTCTTACCTCTCCAGGGATGAAAGAAAATCATGCATACATGGGGGAGGGAGTCACAAGTGAAAACATTTAAACAAAGAGCATCTGTGGTTTAGAAGTACTTGTAAGATGAGAGTCAAGCAGTTTGTTACTTCCAAGAGGAGAGAATTAGTGAAGAAAGGAGACTGGCGAGGGAAATGGACTTATTTGAGACCTATGTGGATCCTGACCTATTCTTTTGTGTATGGGACAGGCTAGGCTGACTGAATAGCGAGCCCCTGGAATTTATCTATGTCTGCATCCCCAGTGCTGGGATTGCAAGCATGTGCCACCACACCTGGCTTTTTATGTAGGTCCTGGGGATTAAACTAAGGTCTTCATGCTTGTATGACTTGTAAGCTACCATCCCAGCCCAAATTTTATCTTTTCTTATACCTGAGAGTCAATAAACAAAACTATAGAATACTTTTAACTTTTTGGCTATTTTGCTTGCACTCTGATGAGGCTAGAGAAGGATCATTGTGCTCTCAAGTCAGCACAGATATTGGTTACATGAAAGCCTTTTTAAAAAAACATACTCTAACGGAAATTTGGGGACGTCTATGCCTTCTTCCAGTTTTCCCCTAAAAATAGAAAAGTAGCTACACGTTTTATAGTCTATATAAGAAGTTACAGTGTCAATGTGATATTGTGAAATACATATTTTTGGTCTTTACTGCCGTTCTGTAGCTAACAACTTAATATCTTTAAACTTTTGTGTGCTAATAAACTCATGGCTGGAACCTCTCAGAAGCTTCAGAAAAGATCTACTCAGTACGAAAGGACTGAAACTCAGCCCTGCGTCCTGTTGCGGGAGGTCCTTCCGCTCCTCCAGCCTATAGCCACTGAGATACCCGCCCATTGGGGCGTGGTCTCTCTCCCTTTAAAAAAGCGGCCACTTCCTTCTCTCGCTCTCTTCACTTCCTGCTCGGCTGGCGACTAGACTCCCTTCCTGGTTGTACAGAGGGCTGACGGTGATCTGTAAGTTTTTTCCCCTTTAAATAAATAATACCCTATTAATCATAATTCCAAACTGCTGTGGCATTGTTTGTGACTTATGCCTACAGCGTCCAGCCTCCCATCATGGAGAAGGGAGGGAGGCTAAATGATCTAATTAAGCATGATTTTTTTTTTTTTTAAAGGCAGAAAGAATTAGGTTTGGAGATTCCAGATGGGACAAAAGAAGTTTCTGGGAGGGGTTTCCCCAGGAGTTCCAGAGCCTTCCTTCTCTGACACATACCTTTTCCTCTGCAGTTCCCACTGGTTTGAGTTCTGTGAGTCATTCTAGCAAATGAGTAAGAGGTGTGGGGACCGTGGTTTGTAGTTGGTGAGTCAAAAGCACAGGTGGAAGGACTGAGCTTGGGTCTGACATTGAAAACAGAGTATATAGGAGATCTGAATTGAACTAAATAGAAGACACCAACTGGTGTCTGCTGCAGATCTGAAAGATTTCTGTGTGTGGAAAATCAACATTTTTTCACAAAAGTCTTCTGTGTTGATTGTCAAGAAAGGGTAAAAGAAGTGCATTTATTCTTGTTAACTCAGAGACAGTGAAAGCCACTTTGAGGTAGAAAGGTTATGGATTAAGAAGATAGTACAATAATTTAAATAAAAGAACTTACATTTACATATATGTTGACAAAACACTTCTACACATAAAATAAAAATAAATCTTTAAAAAATATAACAACTGGGCATAGTAGTGCCTGTCTTTAATCCCAGCATTTGGGAGACAGAGGCAGGCAACTCTGCATAGTGTGTTTCTCACTATGGGGGAGGGGTGCACTTAATGACCTTAAATACCAGAAAAGAAAAAAATGACAATGAACTTGGGACAGTGTTTTTAAAAATGTTAACAGTGACCATGGATAATTTCAGTGGACCATATAGCACCCTTGGATTAGACAGTAGGTCTCAGACCTATCCCAGAGCATCAAGTGATCCATGGGCTTACAAAGAAGTATCGTCTGCACTTGACTTCTTGGGAGAGTAAATTTAGGGATAAAATAGTATCACTAGGGAGGCAAGGCAGTAGGATCATCACGAGCTTGAGGCTAACCAGAGATACATAGTGAGGTAAATTCCCTGAAACGAAAAACAGAAAACTCCACACACATCCATATACAGGCTTCAGTGTTCTGAAGCCAAACATTCTGAAAATCAAATTACTTTTTTGTTTACTGGAGATTGATCCAATGCCTTATGTGTGATAAGCATGGGAAGATCCTAATTTTTAATTTAACCATCATATATTATATTGGGTTTTTGTAATTAAAAAAAGCAAAGTATATCCTGAAAGACTATCAATACATTTTATATTTTAGCTCAAAAGTAATTAAGAGTTATTCCTCCTACACAATTCTTGGAAATTGCCCTACTCTGGGCATTGCACTGTTTAAAAAGAAATAATCTTCCCAAAATATTTTTTAAATTAAACTTTCTATTAGACCACTGTAGTATTACATATGAACAAGAAGAATGACAAAACAAATTATTTTTGGATTTTCAAGTCACTATTATTTGTGATGACAAAGACCAGGCAATTGCTTAGCTTTAAAAGATACTTTACATGTAACTATACAGTCTGTATATTAATATATTTATATTTCTAAGACTCCATAATGAATTTTTATGGAGTGATGTTATAAACAATAACAAAAAAGGCAATGGAAAGTTACTTTGTTTACTTTCTTTGGAAAGTAAACCTTGCATATTAATAAAACCACTGATAGCATTCCCCATGGACATTGTTTATCAATCTAGTTTAAAGACATGTAACCAATAGATAGGTCAAATGTTATTATTAGATATCCTATAAATACGAGATTTGAGATTCAAATAAAGGAATTACAGGCATATAAAACAGACAATTGAGTAATATTTAAAAGTTTAGAATTTGCTTTCCTAGTTTTAACTGTTACAGTCCCCTGCCTGGTAGGTAAATGAATAAAAACGTGATTGACAAAGAAAATGCAAAACCCCAAGCAAATCTCTGTAACTTCAAAATGGCTATACTAATGGATATAAGATCATTTAAAATGTAGAGGGCTTGGGACTGGCCAAGTGTTACTTCCTCAGTCTAGCCCTATGATGTTTTTATTTGAGTTATTTAAAATGACTTTTAAAAATATAAACAAAAAGATTGAGCTTTTACAAGAATATACTTCTATTTAATAGCCCAAACCAGATTATTAATTTAAGAGGAAACATGAAACAAGGCCTTATATTTATTAGGGATGATTTTAGAGCTCTTTAATTTTTATTACTAAACTTTTTATTTTTTTGTGGCTTTCACATCATGCATATCAATTCCATTCGTTTCCTTCATATCCGCCCTCTGTCCTTGCAACCTTCCCCAAAAATAAAATAAAATAAAATTTAGGAGAGAGAAAAAGAAAAATCTTATCATGGACACTGCAGTTTGACAGTGAATCACGCAGCAAACCCTTCTATCCATATATCTTTATGTGCAGCAGCCCAGGCCCTGGGTGACAAACCACCCACATCATCCTGCTCCTGACCACATCCACACACTCAGATATGCTCAGAGCTTTTTTAAAATGAGAAGAAAGAAGATGAAATTATCTAAATTCTATCTGAAACTTCAAAGCACTAATCTGATCTATGTCATAAGTTTTATTCCAAATCTTACATTATATGTAAATTTTCTACATTTAATTTTGATACTTTGAACCCCTATTTTCACCTATGTACATACCCTGAATACCCCATCTCTTCTAAATCCTTATTCCTTTTAAATTTATGTATTTGTATTTTTTCCTGTTTTAATCCACCTTTGTTTAAATTTTTATAGAGGCAGAACACAGATAAAAGATAATACAATGCCCTGTGAATTTTAGTCCTTCAGCTACTTCTAGCTCATTCACTAATCTATCGTGAAAAAAATTCAGGAGAACAAAAGAGAGAAATCAAATGGTGATGGTCTCAATCACAGTGATTAACATTAATAAATAATTCTCTAAAGAAATCAGACCCTTATATTGCTTTTTACCACTAGCCAAGTAAGACAAATGTAAGCTTTTATCATAAAAATTTCAGTGACTTTAAAGTGAATATCACACTGAAATATTTCAAATTTAATTTTGGCCACTTTCGAACTTAGGAAATAGGATTTACCTAGGGCAGGGAAAACTTCATAATGACCTTGCTTCACTAAGTAACTTAAAGTTCAGGTTCCATAGAAAACTTTCTTATAGTCATAACAGCTGCTAAAAAAAAAAAGCAACTTCACACAGATCCTTTGCTGCAATGATGTTTTAGCAAAGAAATGAAATTTGTAGGGCACATAACTGCAAGCATGCTTTATAAGGATGGTGCTCAGGGCAGAGGACAAACCAGTGGCACAAAGGCATGAGGAAGATGCCGATTCAGTTAGAATACTTACCCTTTCTTCCTGTACTCAAGATATCTGAGTAGGATGAGACAAATTACAACAAGTCCAACAACTAAAGAAAAGGAAAATAAATAGCATGTAACACTGAGAATGATTGCCAAGATTCAAAATCTAAGCAGAAGAAATAAATCAGTTATTTTTCAGTGATAACCAGTTATGCATTTAGATTTCATCTGCACTCTTTATTCTTTAAATCCAACTACCTGGAATCATAGTTCACAGAAAGTCAGAGAGTCCTATCTGAATTTTAAATATTATCAAAAGCATACTTAGGATGAACATTCACAATCATTGTTTACAGGCTACTTCTAAGTAGACATAGAATATGAAATAATATAAATTAGCAAAGGGTAATACATAAAAGACCATGTTTCCTAAGTTAGTTTATCTCAAGTTTAAAAACTTTTAAAAATACACTGCTTTACAGAAACAATTGGATTTAAGCAGTGAAAAATGTGGGCTACTTACTTGAAGTAACAACAATCAGAGCAATAATCCATGCATCTAAGAAAAAAAAAAGAAGCCAAGCATTTAGAAGTCTCTAAATTAGTTCAGATAATCTAAACTTAAGAGAATAATAAATGTGCATTTATCTACTTTGAACACAATCATTAATACCCAAGTCATTTTGATCACAGAACACTTGTAAGCCCATTTGCAGGTTTGAGGTCCAACTTGTGAACTCAATTTTTAGTGTGTGGTTTATTTTTTCTTGCCCCATCACGTTGTTTAGTAAAGGTTATTACAGAATGATTAGAATTCACCAAATAGAGGAAAATCATTACACAATATACTATCTTCTATTTGATTTTGTCCAGTATGCTTCCTACAATTTGTTATAATGTTTAAAAGAAATCCATTCCCCTGAAAAGTAGATCTGTAGAATGTCATGAGCTTCAATAAATTAATTAAACAAATACTATTTTCAATTCTTACAAATATTCTATCTTATCAGGCCCTTCCTGTCTTCCTTACACCCTCACAGCCACCCCCATAACTAATCTTAAATACCAAAGACCTTCCCTTCTGGAAGTATAGCCTAAGAGGTGGAGATAGAGTTCAGTCGCAGACCACCAATGAGTTATGCAGAGGAATTTAAACAAGCATAATGACTAACTAGATGTTCTGGTATTCTTTCTATTGATGAGAGAAAATACTTCAGCCAAAAGCATATAGGGGAGAAAATAATTCATCCAGTTTATACTTCACGGAGGGAAAGTCAGGACAGGAACTCAAGGCAGAACTTGATAGCAGGCCTGCCAGGTATACATGCAGCATTACCTTTAAGCAGGGAAATCACTCACTACTCAGAGAGTATGGCAGAAACCATGAAGGAAGGCTATTGCTAGACTGATAGCAAGGTTCATGCTTAGCTAGTTTTCTTAATACAGTGCAGAACTACCTGCCCAGGGAATGGTGCTTTCCAGTGGGCTGAACTCTCCTACATAAGTCAACAATCAAGACAATCCCCCTTTCCCCAGGCCTACAGGCCAATCTGATCTGGGCAATCCCTAAATTGACACTGCCTTCTCAGGTGACTCCAGGAAGTATCAAATTAACAGCTAATGCTAACTAGGTTACCAGAGAACATTAAATTCTACAAAAATCTTACATTTTGGGAGTATTTATGTCTAATGTATTTTCTTCTAAAGTTCCATACTTAAGACAGTTCACAAACTGATGGTTTGACTGAATATTTTCATTTTACATTGGAAAGACACTGATGCATATTCAGCAGAAACCAATGTTGAACTTTAAATTTTGACCTTTGCCTGGGTTAGCAATGACATGGAACTTTATCTTAGATCTTGGGCAGTAGTGGAAAGCCACAGTTCCTACAGAAGCAGAATCACATGAGTGAAACCCAAACTTTGGCCATGTGAATATCTCTGATAATCTTTAGGTAAATACGCTAAGTACACTTTCAAGTTACCGCAGGTTTATCAGACCCAATCTCCCATAATAAGCCAAATGTGATTTAAGAAAAAAAAAATCATTACTAATCTAGTCTAATAAATAAAACATAGCAGATTTTTTGTCTTGCTCATCATGTCTACATTTCACTGAATTTTAGCTGTTGTAACTATACCTGATTTAGTTTAATGTGTATTGTATAAATTGAGGCCTACATAAATTATGCTAAACAAATCTTTCACACAAAAATATATTAATCCAACTTATAGTACTTTAAGGTCTATGTAGATCAGACACAAATAGGAAGAGAATCACATGGAAGGCAAGTTGTGATTTATATACTTTAACCTCAACCAACTAATTTTCCTATGTTGAGGCCCTTTTATAACATTGCACTTACCGCCCTGTCACCCTACACAGTAGTACTTACATCTGTCATGGTGTCAGCCCCAAGTAAGCAATCCTAAATGTCAACTATTACTACTGACAAGATATGCTTCTTTTTAACTGGCAGTAACTTAAATGTATGATATTTCCATGTAAACTGTTAATGTTTCATACTTCACGGGTATAAATAACTGAAATAATAACCTAATTCTTGGCCAAATATTCCTTCACGGGGACTAGGATATCCTAGGGGGAAAAAAGAAAGAAAAATGGGTTAAGTAAAATAAAACAGAGAAATAAAAGAATAAAAATCAAAATCCTGTAAATTCTCAAGTTTATTCTCCACCAATGTATAAAAACTTCTAAGCTTTCATTTTTCTTATAAGTCCCATTAATATTTCTTTCTTTTGAGTATTGTTATAAAGTTCTACAGTTTTATGTTTTTATTATTAGCTTTTTCCTGTCTACTAATATTCCCTATAGTAATAATATATAGTAGCATACAAATTTCCTTATTCTCAAAATTAGTCTGTAAATTTTTTTAAAATATTTTTTTATTTATTATGTATACAATATTCTGTCTGCATGTGTGCCTGCAGGCCAGAAGAGGGCACTAGACCTCATTACAGATGGTTGTGAGCCACCATGTGGTTGCTGGGAATTGAACTCAGGACCTTTGGAAGAGCAGGCAGTGCTCTTAACCGATGAGCCATCTCTCCAGCCCTAGTCTGTAAATTTTATGAGAGTCTAGTTAAAATTAAAGATATTGAATTGGCTCAATAAATAATTCAGTTATCAACCTGAAATGGAAGGAAACTTTCTCAACAAAATAAATCCCATATAAAAATAACCCACAGTTAGTATTATCAATAATGAAATATTAGAAATTTCCCTCTAAAATCAGGAGCAAGATTGGGTACCCAGGTTTGCCACTTGTATTCAATATGATATTGGAATCTAACCAAAGCAATTAGGTAAGAAAAACAGAAAATGAATAAAAGTTAGAAAAATATATGTTTGAAAATGGAGTGACCTTTGTTTTCTTGTGCTGTTGGGGGTTGAACCCAGGCCTAAACACGCTCAGCTGTCACCCTACCACCACTTTGCTACAGCCTCAGCCACAGATGACATGTGCTTCTTCTGTAGACAGACTAATGAGTTCAGCAGAGTTGCAGGACACAAAATCCACACACAAAGAACAATGAATACTTTATAAAGGAAATTATGACAACTCTAGTTGCAATAGCATAGAAAAGGTAAAACACAAAGAATAACCCCAAGGCCATAAAAGACTTACACAGAGAAGCCTACAAAACTTTGCTGTAAATGATTTAAGAGATAAATACATGGAAACACATGGTTGTGGTATGCATACAAAGCATCCCCCAAAAGCTCATGTGTTGAAGGTGTGATACTCAAGTGATGGACCCAGCCATTGAAAAATGGTGGAATTTTAAGGACTCTGATTAAATTAATAGAGTCCATTCATAGACATGCAACTTGATGGCAGTATTAGTAAGTGGTATCAACTAGGAAGTGGACCCTGATGGAGGATATGGGCATGCCTCTGAAGGTTATACATGGTCTGTTTCTCTCTGGTCTCTAGCTGTTAGAAGACGAGCAGACTCTTCTCCCACACTCCCACCTCCATGCTGTTCTGCCTCTCCCTAGGTCATCAGCAGTGGTGTCAGCAGAATAAAGAACAAAACGTCTGAAGAAGTTAATGAAAATATATCTTTTTCCACAAACACATGCATATACTAACTTAGTACTATAGCTTGAATGCTTGCTTTCTCCAAAATTTATGTAGAAATTCTTGCTGACATAAGGGTATTGAGATGATGAGGGCACAAGTGTGTTGTGCCATTATCTAGAGACTGGGTTCATTGTAGGTGTGAGTCTGCCCATGTGGCATATACTTTTTCTCCTATCTCTCTCTTCCTCCTGGCTTGTTATGATGCAGAAAGAAGGAATTTGCCTAACAGTAGCACTTTGACATTACATACCTCCCTGAATCCAGAACCATGAGAGATATAAGTTCTGTCCTTTATAAATCATCTCATCTGTGGTATTCTGTTACAGTAACACAAAACAGACAGATGGCTCTTGTTACAAAAGCAAAACAAAACGAAATGAAACAAAGACCAGAGCAACTGAGAATGGAGATGCAAGAAATGTGGTGAAGACTATAAAATCATGTAGCTGTTGTGGAAAGCAATAATTTCCTGAGAGAGAGGAGAGAGGAGAGGAGAGGAGAGGAGAGGAGAGGAGAGAGAGAGAGAGAGAGAGAGAGAGAGAGAGAGAGAGAGAGAGAGAGGAAGAAGAAGAAGAAGAAGAAGAAGAAGAAGAAGAAGAAGAAGAAGAAGAAGAAAAGAAAAGAAAAGAAATTGAATCACCTTATGACCTAGAAGTTCTATTTCTTGTTGTACAGCAGAAAAATTAAAAGTAGAAACTTTGAATAGGTGTCTAACTCCATACTCAAAACAGCTGTACAAAATAGCTAGGAGGTGTACATAAAGCAACCTTAATTTACCAAAAGGAACAAATAAGCAAAATGAGGCACTATAAGGAATGGAATATTATTCAGATATAAGTGTCCTAGAAAGAGATGAAAGTTACATGGATCAAGAGTTATATGAAGTTAGCAAGGCACAAAAGGATAAATTCTGCATGATCTAGGTACAGGAAATACTTAGAATGGACAAAGTTATATAGGGAAGCAAGGAAAACAGTGTGCAGCAGGTGCTGGGAGAGGGAGGAACAGGAAGTCTTCATTTAACAGTGGAAGTTTCAGTTAGGGATGATGAAAGAGAACTGGTTGCTGGTTGCACAAGAATGTCTGTGTGTGTAATGGCAAAGAATTGTCTGGTTGAACTGCAGGATTAACATGAATGGTCTAGAAATTTTTAAAAAGTCAAATATTAAAAAAAAAGAGTACTGTAGTTTTAAAAAGACAACTCTGGTCCAGGAATGGGTAGGGTCCAAACGAGAAAGAAGGCTGTAATACCTGTGATTTTATGTACAATGAAAAGTTGGGCAAGCTGTCTTCTTCCCAGATGACAAAGCTCTGCTTATAGTTCCACTTACCCACTAGCCCTTTTTAGCCCCTAAGTGGAGATGAGGGAAGGAGGAGCCTGTTACCCCTCCCCACAAATATCAGCATGTGTTTCAATTTGATATAAAGAATTCAGATATATGAATAAAATAATGTAATTCTCACCAGGAGAAGACTAAAAGTCTGTTTTTATTTAAAGATTTATTTTTATTTTTTTAATTCGTGTGTGTGTGTGTGTGCCATGTACATGCAGGTACTTGAGGAGGCCAGAAGAGTGTCAGATCCTCTGAAGTTGGACTTACAGTAGGTTGTGAGCCACTCCACATGGATGCTGAGAATCAAATGGGGTACTGAACAAGAGCAGGACTTGCTTTTAGCTACTAAATTATCTCTCCATCCCCATTCTTACCTAAAGTTTTTTATATGACATACAACTCATAGCAATTGATGGAATAATTAAAATATCTCATCACCCATTTATGTAAAACTTCTGACACACATGACCACTAGGAGATTGGTAAAGTAAGATATATAGTATGCAACTTACTACAGCCACAACATTATATAGTAATTGCTCAGACATCTTTTCATGAGCAACCAAGGGATCTGGTAAAGGCTAAACCAAAAGGCAAGGCTTTTGGCATTATTGCTTCATGAATACAGTGGCTGTCCTTTACTGTAAATTTTTTTTTTGCTGTAGTTGACTCTTTTTCTGTTACATATTTGGGAATTCTCACAGTTCAGAACTGTTTAGTGAAACCAGTTTCCCACTGGCCAGGCCTTGTTCCTCTCTCCTAGGTAAGCACAGAGATCTGCCTTCCTGCAATTATCTTTATCAGCAGGTATTTGGTCAGAGTTTAGGGTCCAGGCAGAGAGCATCCCATCTAAGATATACATGGATCTCTAAGGATATAGAGTTACTACCTGCTCAAGCTGCTGCTCTGGTTTTACCCCACAATCAGAATGGTTGATAACAGCATAGCCCAGAACTGATAATTTGGAGGCCTGGGTCTCTTCTTTGCTTATAGCATTAAGTCTAACTCCAGACCCAGGCCCGTAGAAATTGTGGTGTCTGGTGTATGTGCTATTGGATCAAGAGCCATCAGCTTACCCTGGGTTGCCTAGTTACGTCACAGCCTCTATGCATACCAGGAGAAAAGAAGTGGTGCACTGATTTAAAATACATTCTGTGCCCTATTCATAATTTTACTGAAAATAAACCTTTTAACCTTTTATCTATCATCTAATAATGTAGCATACTAACCTCCTCCCTAAGAATCCCTGATGATGTAATTCCTTTCTTACTAACTTTCTCCATTAAGTAGTTCATGGGATGTGCACTAGCCACTCCCATGGATCTGTGTGTGTATGTGAAAACCCTTATCTAATTTTCTATGGGGAAAAAGAATGCTGCAAGGTAGGACTGTGCACAGTCAGTCCTGTCTGATGCTCTTTCCACCACCCTGGGTGGCTAGGGGTGGGGAATTGCTGGTTTTAAGGATATATATGACTGGAAACCCTGGTAATAGGTAGAACTAGGGACAAGGAAGAACAATGTAGAACAAGGAGAACAAGTAATGGGTGGAACAATGAGAGATGATGGATTGAAGAGAGAAGAACGAAGAAACATGGTCAGACGATTCCTGTTTGAGTACACTTCTTTACCCTCAGATCTTTAGCCCCCTTTTTACCTATTCATGGTGTCTTTAATTGAACCCTGAAAGGGAGTCTTAAAGGCAAAAACTTTCAAGGCCTCCAAAAGCAACTATTATGGGAATAACTCTAACTAAAATCCCAATCTAAGACATTAAGTGAAAGAACAAATCAACGAAAAATATGTGAAGTTTGATATGATTTTTGCTTAAAAAAAAGAAAATGTTGGTGGGGAAGATAGCTCGGAGATCAAGCACTTGCCACATAAGAGTAATGATCTGAGTTTGGATCCCCAGAGACCTACATAGGCAGTCTACCTGCATATCTAGCCTTGGAAGGTGGAGTTGGGATTCCTAGAGATTAGAGAGACTGGCTATATCTGTGAGCTCTGGAGTTGATGAAGACATCCTGCCACAGGGAATTAAGGAATAGGGATTGAGAATGATTCCCAACATTAACCTCAGATTTCCACAAACACGTGCATATACCACAAATGTGTGCATCCACATGTATGCAAACACACACACACACATAAAATAATGAGAAAAAAGGAAAAATAATAGAATGTTGATGTACAAAAATAAATAAAAAACAACCCTAAAATATTAGTAGCAATTAACTTTCACAACATTATTTATATACTTTTAATCTATAAAAATAAATCTATATCCAGATTATGTAAATTAAAATATTTTAGGAAAAAAAGGGTAGAGGATATGAATAAATGACTATTGGGTCCAGTGGCAAGAACCTAAAGGCAAAGATTATTTGAGATGAGAATTGAATGCCTGAGCATCAATAGTGACCCACCTTATCCCCACCTCAAAGGATGCTTTAAAAACGTAATTTTAAAAAGTTCAACCTATTAAAAACTGAAAAAAATGACAAAACAAGACACCATTTTTCATCTATATCTCATGGAACTCTTAACTCCATCAGTAGGATAAAGAATTATCAAACCTGGGTAATTGTAAACTGGAGGCTTGGTGGGATAAGTAGGCTTAGGACCTAAAAAAAATAAATAGAGTCTATCAATTCATTATGCTTATTAATATAAAATTATAAATTTAATTATAACATTAATTTTTTATAAAGATTACATATGAAAGTAAAGAGTACACATACTTTCTGTACTTTATAGTTCTACTAGAGACCTAGCCTATAGATATGTTTGATCTACATATATAATTGCACAGACCTGTGTACAAGAATCTTCACTACAGCTTTGCATTTTACAAATACAAATCCTAGAAGGTAACTAAAAATAAATCATAAAGAGAATGTGTTCAAGGTAAACATATGCACCCTAACAAGTCAGATACCATACAATGGGCACCGTAATCTCTCCACTTTTCACATACCATCAGACCTACCATAACACTAGTACAGGCTACTGCTGCTGCCGCTTTCCAATTCAAGTTCTTCCCTATGGGCAATAAAAAATGACAGACAATTCTACCAAGATTTTTTTGACAGAAGGATCCCTCTTAGTTTTACTTCTTTATGAGCCTTTTCTTATATATCTTGTCTTTCAAATAGCAAACTGAATTAGTGTTTCATAAATATTTTATCAAGTACTTACTGTCAATTCTTTCAAAAATTGTACTGAGAACTCAAGAACAATGGCAATGGGTTTTTGATCCTATTGCGCATGCTGGCTTTGGGGGAGCCTAGGCAGTTTGGATGCTCAACTTACTAAACCTGGATGGAGGTGGGCGGTCCTTGGACTTCCCACAGGTCAGGGAACCCTGATTGCTCTTCAAGCTGATGAGGGAGAGGGACTTGATCGGGGGAGGGGGAGGGAAATGGGAGGCGGTGGCGGGGAGGAGGCAGAAATCTTTAATAAATAAATAAATAAATAAATAAAAAATTCCTTTCAACAGAAACTCAGCTAAGATATAAAAGAAAGCTACTGGAAATGTCAGGTTCTTGTATAAAATATCAAAATGTACTCCAGAAATTGGGCATGGTGGTACATGCCTCTAATCCCAGCACTTGGGAGGCAGGCGATTTCTGTGAGTTCTAGGCCAACCTCGTCTACACAGATTGTTCTAGTATTTAGTGAAAATCTTGTCTCAAAAGAAAAAATAAGAAGAAAAAAGAGATTCTAATCACTGGGTGAGCAAGTGAGCATCTACAATTCTCATATCTCTCAAATCTTTAAAATATTAAGAAGACAGAAAATATTTTTAAACAAGTTAGAACCAGTAATTGAGGTTTACTTGAGTTCAATATCCTTGTTAAAGCAACATGGAATCCAAAGTTCATAGAAATGAAGTTAGTTTGGTTAGGCAGAGCCAAGGTAGGACTGTGCACAGTCAGGCCTGTCTGATGCTCTTTCCACCACCCTGGGTGGCTTCCAGAGCATCAGCTGGAACCACAGCAAGGAGCTCTGCAGTGGGAATGATGGTTCCTCCATCATAGAAACTTCTCCATGCTTAACAGCAGCTGATTGGGAGGCTCTAGAAAACCTATGTCACTTCAGCTGGAGAGGCTTCCTAGCTCTCGGTTGTTAAGAAACCTAGTTTCTGTTGTCAGTGTTGCTTGGTAAAGACAAAAATAACGAACACATGTTTTAAATAGGTAAGGGGGGTGGGGAGGAAATGGAAAACGCAGGTTTCATTCTTGAGGCAGCACAAATTTCTATTATATGCACTACTTAAAAAAAAAACCTGAAAACCTGAGCATAGTGCATGCTTATAATTCCAGCACTGAAGAACTAAAGCAGGAGTACTGTGACTGAGGCCAATTTGGGTATATACAAGATCCTAAACAAAATGGCTAATGAGATTTTCACCCCCAAACTGACCACAGTTCAGGAAATGAACTGTGTCTAACATGATAAGGAGCAAAAGTGTAAGCAAATCATTTCGGTTAAAAAAAAAAAAGAATTAAGTAGCAAAACTGAATACAGAAAACAGCAACAAACAGAAGCCAAGGGCCTTCCTTTTTATTAAGATTGATGCAAGTAGAGAAGCTATGTAGCTAACTTTAAGAGTATCCCATATACCAGGTATTGTGGTAAGTCCTTTAAAGGGCATCCCACTTACATCCTGAACACAATAAGAAAAGTACTAGATCATTTGACACATGGAAATACACATTTAAAATGGACATAACTTTTCTAAATTCACATTCCTATTCATGTGTGGGACTATAGCAAATAAAATAAGTTACTACTTTTCACTATCATGAGTCATACCTTTGGTTCTTGCCTTAATTATATAGCAATAACCAGGCTTCAATTTACGCTGAAAAATGTTGCAATCCACTTTTTAGATTGAAATGCACTTAAGAGAATATTGCTATGCTCTAATAAACTAAAATCCCCCCTAAAAAATAACAAAAATCACAACAGCAGAATTTTATGTCATATATATGGCACAAGCCTGAGCTATTTTCCAAAATTATTGCTTTTCAGGTTTTATAATATTTAACAATAATAAATAAATGTCAAAACAAGCAAAAACAAACAAAAGGGAAATTAAAGAAGGGAAATGAGACATCGTTTATACCTTTAATACATATTGGGATTGGAGGCTCCCAAGTACTGTTAGCATTGCAGACCACCGTGTCCCTGCCCCTCATGTAGAAACCCTCCTCACATTCAAATGTCACTGTTGCTTCATAGGAAAATTTCTTTTCAAATCCTGCTATCTGTCTTCCGTTTTGTAGTAGTGGAAATGGACATTTTACCACTGAAAAGAGAATTGATCACAATTTAATAAAAATCTGGTTTATTTTTCATATCAATTTTCTGAAACTTTTAAGATTACAACTCAGAGTTAAAGAAACATATTTTGTGTTCCAAATATGAGCACATAGATCCCTCAAAAATTCACAATAATACTCACCTTCCCCATTCTTTAAGTAAAATTAGTCACAATCCATTAGACTGATTCATAGTCTACTAGAAGAATTGGGGGAGAGGGACAAAGATTGCTAGTTTAGGCACTATGGATGTTATCCTATACTGTGAGGTATAAACTGAACAGCAGCTGAGACCAGATCACGTTCAGCTTGTTAAACTCAAGTGCTCTTCCCATTCCTGAGGACCTGGCTCCTGTATGGTACCATTTTTTTTTTCAGTCCAGTGCTTCCTTTAGCAATTTTAAGCTTTTTTATTTTTTTATGTGCATTGAGCTTTTGTCTGCAGGAAGATGCCAGATCCCCTGGAATCAAAGTTAGAGACAGCTGGGAATCGCCATGGGTGCTGGGAATTGTACCTGTGTCCTTTGCAAGAGGGCCAGTGCTTTTAACCGCTGAGTCATCACTCCAGCCCCACTTTGGCAATTCTCATAGGCTGGCTGGGAAAGTTCTCAGCTTTGGTTTATATAGAGGTGGTCCAGTTATTTTTAATGCTTCTGTCTCGAAGAATTTTTTTCTTGATTAAAAACCTATAGGTTAGTTATATCATTGTCCTTTCTTTCTTATTTATTTATTTATACATTTATTTATTTATATATTTATTTATTTATTTATTTATTTATTTATTTATTTATTTATTTATTTTTTGAGACAGGGTTTCTCTGTAACTTTGGAGCCTCTCCGGAAACTAGCTCCTGTAGAACAGGTTGGCGTTGAACTCACCGAAATCTGCCTGCCCCTGCCTCCCGAGTGCTGGGATTAAAGATGTGCATCACCACCACCTGCTCCTTCTCATTCTTAATGTTGGTCCCTCTACCCCCCCCCACACACACATATACTTCTGGCTATAGTTTTATCTAATTTATCCATCTTCTCCCAAAACGCAGCTGTTGGTTTCTATTATTTTTCTTGTTCTCTCCTCTTTTTTCTGCTTCATTGATGTCTGCTGTACTTTCTTGCAACTTGCTAGTTTAATTTGCTCTTTAGATTATTATAGTGGAAGGCTAGGACTAGGTCCTTTGGTCCCTAATTTACAATTTTTATTTTTCTAACACAAATATTTTGTGATAGGAAGTGTACTTCATGTGAACCCTGGCAAGTCCTGATATTCTGAGAAGCTGTTTTCATTTTTACACATTTCACACACTTTGCAATTTTCCTGCTAACTTCTTTATCTATAGATTATTTAGAAGTATCTTGCATAATTTTCAGATTTTGTGGATTTCTACTTTCATTTCTTAAGATTAGGTAACACACTTTAAATTACTAATTTTTTATATTTGTTAAAAATTGTATTAGTCACCAGTCCTGGTGACATACACTTTTAATTCTAGCACTCAAGAGGCAGAACCTGGAGGATCTCTGTAAGTTCTAGGCTAGCCAGGGTTTACATAGTGAGACCTTATGTCAAAATAACAAACAGCAAAAGCAGGCAAAACAACAACAACAACAAAAACATCTAAGCATCTAGATTGTTTTCTACCTTGCAGCCATCCCATGTACACTTGGAAAGATAAGGATTTGCTGGGAGTCAGGGGTAGCTCTCTTTCAAGAGCAAAACCTTCCAGTGGCTCCATGTTTTTGGTAACGCTTCCATGCCGTAAACAATTTAGGATAAAAAAATACAAAAAGCAAACTTTTTTTTTTGTCTAGATTTTTACTATTCTTTCGGTGAGAGGGCTGCTAATCATAATCTGCTCTGCCATTACCTGTAGCTAGACTGTCCTGTCTTCTTGTAACACAGGATAACTTCCTTATTTTCCAGCCAGTGTATGTTGAGTGTTTTGGTTCTTTAAAACAAAAATACCCCACCTCATGGCTCACATTCTAGGAAATGAGGATGGAACTCCATAACTAAAATTATTTTTGGATTTAACTTAACAGCTATGAAATTAAATTAGAAAACAGTTTTAGAAGAGTATAAAAGCCATATGCTCACTGTGTTTACTTTTAGGTAAAATTACTTGCAAATGAAGGAAAGATGATTACCTTTACACTCTGGAGCCTGGCTGCTCCAGGTGTTCTGGCCAGTACAGATCAGCATGCTCATTCCAATAAGGGAAAACTTATCTGGCCCTGAGATAGGATCACAACTGTAAATCACTGCTTCACGGTATCTGAATACATCAATATCACTAAAGGTGTGTGTCCCATTCTTTATTTTTGGAGGTGGCACACAAGAGATTTCTTTATAAGAAAGAAAAAAGAGAAATAAAGTTATAATTAAGGTAGTGTACCTATTCAAGACAGTATTAGGAAACTCTATAAATTATTAACAAATTTATCAGTACAAGGTTTTTATGAGTTATTTATGAACCTAATTTTCATCTAGAAGAGTTTCTATGAGAAAATCCATCACCTCCAATTTAAGCCACTAACACAGAAATGACCTTTCAGGACAACACTCATTTTCCTAAGGGAAGGAATGACCTTATTTGTGAGGTCATGCCAAGTTTTGTTCTAGTCAATAGAAAAGATGCTGATCATCTGGTGAAAACCTTTGTGATGAAAAAAATCACGTTAAATACTGATTGAGAAATGTGTTTGAAGGCGCAGGTACATTCATTCAATAGAATGGTGGCTTAAAATCGTACTAACATACTATCAGGTATCACTTTCATCCTTACAGTACAATGTTTTTGCAGAAGTAACAAACTTTGATAATTGAACAGACTAATTCCCAATGTCTTCCTCCAAGTCAAATATTGAAGAGATTTGCAAAACACAAAGCAGTGTCCCTATTCTTACTTTTAAAATTTCAATAAAAATATGCGAGATATATTAATAGTAGAGTTTATTGTCTTTAAAATAATTATTCAAAAATATTTTCATTCTAATTCCAACATGATTAATATCAATAGATATAACCAGGGAGAAAAGGTTTTTTGGGTACTTATTAATCTAAAATCATAATAGGGTCCTGAGGTCAAAATGGTTGAGAAGTGATAGTGTAAATTTTAAAAAGAGAATGTACTTACTTTCACAACGTGGGGGAGGACCATCCCAGTGTGCATCAGCATCACCTTTAAGCACACAGTGTAGAACTGACATACCAATTAAGTAATAACTAAATGAGCAAAGAAAAAGTTACTGTTTTCTTTGGCAGCTGATAAAATACACATAATAATGAAAGACAGTTTCAGATAGGTTTTTTCCTATGCTATAGTAGTTTGAAGGATAGGTTTCTTAAACAAGGTATAATGAAAATACTAAACAAATCTAACCAAACTTTAATTAGATAAAGAGTTTCTGTCTGTGAGCACGCAGTCTAAGAGCTGTGATACCTAGGCACATCTGATGTGACCTGGCATCTTTGCTATCTCCTACAATCAATCATACTACTCTGCTTCTTTGTCTTTGCCCGTCTGTTCTGCTCTGGGAGAATGGACAGAGGAGAGAAGTTTCCTTAGGAAAGGACTGTCTGGGTTCTAGTTCTATTTCCATGACTGACAGGCTACTCAAGCTTGGACAAACCATTTTAAGTTTCTCTTGTTCCTGAATTAAAAACATACAAATAGCTAGGTGTGCTGGTTTAATCCCAGAACCCAGGAGGTAGAGGAACATATATTTCTGTGAATTAAAGGCCAGTTTTGTCTACACAGCAAGCTCCAGGCCAACCAGGGTTATATAGTGAGTCAGTCTCTCTCCTGTCTGTCCTCCTCTCTCTCTCTCTT
>NC_022013.1:81074663-81080236 GCF_000317375.1 Microtus ochrogaster
ACACACACACACACACACACACACACACACCAAAAAACAAACAATAGTAAATCAGATATCTTATAAGATTGTTCAAGAGAATTAGATAAACAAGAGTCTGGCACACAGCAGTAGAAAGACTATGTTATTTCTTACTAATATAATGATTTATAATGTCTTTCTAGGAACAGCTTATAATCATAATCCTGTCAAGTCTCCCAGCTATGCTATTTCACAGATTATTATACTGGACTCATTTCATCACCACAAAATTTCTTATCTGGTATTTTTTTTTTTATAATTTTGCTCTGATAGCTTCTGTATCTACTGGGTTTCTCAACAAGATTAGTCTTTGAAAAATATTTATGGCCTAAACCTTTGGTTCCCTCAAAGTACCTAGGAAATTTCCTCAACCTAAATTTCCTTTACCTAAATGTACTTTTACTTGATAAAGTTAAAAATTTATTGCCAAGCATGGTGGTGCATTCCTTTAATTCCAGCAGGCAGATCTCTGTGAGTTTGAGGCCAGCCCGGTCTACAACGCATGTTCCAGAAGAGTCAGGGCTGTTACACAGAGAACCTTGTCTTGAAAAACAAAAACAAAAGAAAACAAAAAGTATCAATGAAACTCTCTGATGACAGTCACAGCCAATTTTGCCCAAGAGTCACAATTACTTCTAAGAGAGCTCTAGAGAACAAAGACTTACTCAATGACCAATGCCTCCTTTGGAGACAATTCAGGTTATATAGAAATCTGAAAAATAAGGTTTTCCAACCAAAACATCCTGTCACGTGGTAAAGATGAGTTAAGTTACATTTTAACTTGTTAATGCCTTCAAGAATTCTCCTTTGGTTAGCAGTTCTGCCTTAATTTCATGAGTGCCCCACTTCGTCCTTGAGCTGGCGGTAGGTACACTTGACTGTGAGTAGTAAGGTCACCATGCTTACCCTTTGGATATGTAGCCCAGACTGGCCTGGAACTCACTGTGTAGTCAGAGTGCCCTCAGACTCAGGGAGATCCACCTGCCTCATCCTCCTGAGTGCTGGAATTACAATGAAACACCATCCTTGGCAGATTACTCCATTCTTAATGTTTATCATAGACTTATTATTAGATACATGAATGATACAGATTAATTTTCCTTCAACTTCTTTATTGATTAAGCACTTCTCCTATCTCCATAAAGTACGCAAATCTTGTTTGGCTAGGAGCCTCATATTGCCTCACATAGTAAGCAAATTTACTTGAATGATTAAAAAAGAGAAGTAGAACAATGGAATCAGGAACATTTACCTTATTTCCCATAAGGAGCAACTTACCCCTCCACACAAGAAAATTGAGCTCGATTACCCCATGAAGGTCTGCCATCCATGTAGTGTACATTGCCAAATGAAGGGTTCTTTAATGTTGGACATTCTACTTCTAGAAGAAAATAACAATAAAAATTTAATTCAACTCCAAAGCCAGTTGCACTTGAATCAAGGTAAAAAAAAAAGTCATACATGGTTCTTTCGAGTTTGTAGATTATTTTCTTTAATGGTTACATTATAAGGGTGTGGTGATTTGAATAAGATGTCCTCCATAAGAGCATTTGAAAATTGGGTGTCTAGTTGGTGGCTGTTTGAGGAAGATTAGGAAGTCTAGTCTTGCCGGAGAAAGGATATCACTAGGGTGGAGGTGTGCTTTGAGGTTTCAGAAGATTTTTGCCATTTCCAATACACTCTCTGAACCTACTTGCCATTCTGAGATGTGAATCTCATCTGTTTCTGCCATGATACCTTTGATCTACCATCATGGACTCTAACCCTCTGAGACCACAAGCCCAATTAAACCCTTTTATAAGTTGTTCTGGTCATGGTGTTTCACCACATCAGAAAAGTAACTAATGCAAAGGACAAGCACAAGATTAACAATTATGAAATCAACTAATTTTTCAAGAAAAAAAAAAAGATTCCCTATAAACTTCCCAAAGCTTGAAAAAAAAAAACCCTCACATTTAAATCAAAACTTTGTTTCATAGGAAAAGCATCACTGCAATAGGGGTATAAGCACCCCAATCCTAAAATGTCTGAAGATCAAGAAAAAAAGAAAAGTTGAGTTTACTTACTAAGACAACCGTCATCTGAAATAGGGACCCATGTGTGATTTGGTTCACAGGTAGCAAACATGGGGAATGGAAGCATATATAGGTATCCTTTTTTACACTTATATTCTATTGTCTCTCCAACCTCATAATAGAGTTTAGGCACACCCTTGAGTTCCATAGCTTCAAATGGTGGTGGTAGTTCACAAGCATCTAAGGATAAGGAGGCAAGAACATGAAGATGAAGTGTGAAAACCACTGTTACAAACTAAGAAAGGCTATTTTGTGGCAGGAAGGACAGAAAAAAAAGAATTTTTTTAATAGCAAGATTCTAAACTCTTCCAGCACTCGGGAGGCAGAGGCAGGCAGATCTCTGTGAGTTCAAGACCAGCCTGGTCTACAAGAGCTAGTTCCAGGACAGGCTCCAAAACCACAGAGAAACCCTGTCTTGAAAAAAAAAAAACCAAAAAAAAAAAGATTCTAAACTCTTAGTACCTGTCTTTCTTTACTCAAGCAGTGGCAGTAATACAAGAATATCTCTGACTGGTTTAAAATAACATCAGCTTTTGGGTTATTTAAGAATGAATTAACTTTTATTCAAGAGCAAAACAAGGAGACATGATAAATGGTTTTGGTTTTTTAAAAACAAAAGATATGAGACTATCCTGTTCTTAATGACTATGTTTCATTCACTATTACTCCTCTAGTACCCATTACCAAAGTTGAATGAGTGCTGTGATTGATTCTTTATCATCTATAAATCAAAATTCAAATTCTTTACTATTCAGAGAATTTGTTTTGATGATATCTTAAAGTCATGTTTTCTTTGCTGTTTTTCAGACAGTCTTAACAAATTTTTATTATTTTAGCTATAAATATTTCTCTGTGTTAATACTTCTTTTATGTCAAAATATTTACACTTTTCAGGTTTGTTATGGGCTTATTCTGCATTACTGCTAAAATTAGAAAGCAAATTCCAAATACTGTGGGTTGTATTTTCCTGGAAGTACAGTAATAACAGATATCAGAACTTCAATAACAATAGTGATGAGGATTTTAAAAAACTACAAATAGCAAAGACTCAGCACATTGTGCTATGCATATGGTGTTCTTTAACATATCTTCATACTAATTATTTAAAACAGTTTCTCCTTCTGTAAAATGAGAAAACTGAAGTATCACAAGGTGGAAAAACCTGTTCAGGAATGTATTCCGAGTATGTGTCAAGCTAGGTGTCAAGCTAGGCAGCCTGCGTCCAGGTCACACTGGGCACCACTGCCAATGCTATGACCCTGTCCTTCCCCATCTGGACCTCTCCAAGGCAGATGCCACCCTATCCTGCTTTAGTCCTCAAAAAAAATTGCCTTTTATATTGCTTGGGGACATCACAGTAGCTGTAGTTTAGACACAAGTTGTACTAAGTCAAGTAAGGAATAAAAGGTGTTCCACACATCAGGTAAACCATCAGAGCCTGTACTGTTCCAAACTAGCCCCTCTAGTTTTTATTATCACTTCTCATAATTACTTAGTACTCTACTTTTTTCTTATCTCTTTTGTGTCAAAGTAAGTAGCTACTGATCAGCTGTGTCCCATCTTGGATATCTTTGCTTTCATTGCTCCACATCCCACCCAGTTCCTAGCTATGCACACTGGTAGCTCTCCCCTCTTTCTAGACACCTGAAGGGAACATCTAATGCCTCAACTCTGGAAACAGTACTTTGGTCCCTTCCTTTGGACTGCCCCCATCAGAGTATCTCAGATAGGTCACATGATGGCTGTGTTCAATAGCTAAGGTGAAATCTAGTCATCAATACGGCTACATTATTCAGCATTGGCTCGTCACAGTGGCATTAGAGTACAATAAAGCACTTGCAAGGATTATATTGTCATGATTATAATAATGAAAATAGTCATTTGAAAGATTTATTCATTGGAGAAAGAAGAGATATCTAAGAAAGGAGAATCATCTATTTTTTTGTTTTTTGCTCTGTGTGCTAAAAAATAAATTTAAAATGAAATTTATGCCTTGGCAAAGCTGAAACATGTATGGGCAGCCTGTATGTGCGGGTTCTGTTGAGCTTGTCCATATTGGGCTTCAAAGTCTAAGTTGATGAGGACAACTGACCAGGTCTCTTCCTCAAGAGGGCACCAGAGGTCATTATAGATGGTTGGGAGCCACCATGTGGTTGCTGGGAATTGAACTCAGGACCTTTGGGAGAGCAGACAGTGCTCTTAATGGCTGAGCCATCTCTCCAGTCTGCTAGTATTGTATAACTCAGCAGCTGACCACATAAAGATAATTCTGTTACACTGTAGCACACAGAGTAAGGACCGAGACACTAGAGTGTAAGCATTTATTGGTCTTAGGAAGACCTAAAATAGGTACATTGGAACAGACACAACAGGAGGCTGTAGCTTGGATTAAAGAAGCAGCCATTCTGCTGAAGGAAGGAGACCAACCTCAAAATCTAACAGTTTCTCTTTTGCAATCCTGACGACAGGCTTCATATTCTGGACACTTGTAAACCCTTTCTTCACAAGTTGAATTGTTCCAAAAATGAGACCCTATTCTATCCTTCTTGACTAGCACAATAAGCTTTCTTTCATGTTTTCTAGGGTTTTTTTTTTAATCTACCTTTTAGTTTTCAGATTTTATCTCGCTTTCCCTCCTCGTCACTTTCCCCTCCATTTATGTTATATTCAATTTATTTTGTTTATCTGCTATGGGACAATGGTCTTGTTGTATTAATAAAACACTGATTGGCCAGTACCCAGGCAGGAAGTAGAGATGGCGTGACAATAACAGGAGAATTCTGGGAAGAGGAAATGGTGAGTCTGCAGTCATAACTCAGCCACAGAGGAAACAAGAAGAGGATGTCTCGCTGATGAAAGGTACAAAGCCACATGACTAACACAGACAGGAATTATGGGCTAATTTAAGATATAAGAACGAGTTAATAAGAAGCCTGAGCTAATAGGTTTATTAATGTAAACCTCTATGTGTTTCTTTGGGACTGAATGGCTGCGGGACCAGGCAGGACAGAAACCTCTATCAACATTTATCTGTTTTCATCTATTACAAATAGCTTAAGAGTATTCTTCAACATTTAGCTTGAAGTCTGTTTCAAACAGTATTCTTAAAAACAAAACAATATAAATCCAAAACAGCCATTTGGAGTATCAGGTGTGAAAAAAGATAAGATCTCTGCTTTACAATGGAAGAGGTAGAAAACAGAAAAGACAGTTTTAGAAATGTGATCGCAAGTTCAGTGTGTGTGTGTGTGTGGGGGGGGTTAATCTGGGTTGTGTCTACTGAGGGTATTCATATGAGGTCTCCCTGAGAGCTAACACCCTGGCGAAGTTTGAAGAGAAGATGGTCAAATATGTAATGTCAGGGAAAGGTTCCAAGTATGGGGAAACAGTAACAAGCCAATGGTTTAAAATGTCAGAGTTTGGACTGTTGTATGTCCTGCCAAGAGTCAATTTTCTTTTTTTTTTTCTTTTTTCTTT
>NC_022013.1:81080336-81086840 GCF_000317375.1 Microtus ochrogaster
TGTAGACCAGGCTGGTCTCGAACTCACAGAGATCCGCCTGCCTCTGCCTCCCGAGTGCTGGGATTAAAGGCGTGTGCCACCACCGCCCGGCTTCCAAGAGTCAATTTTCAATCCAGTCAGAGAAGCATGCTCCTTACTCCAGAGTGCGGTCTATTAGTTAGCATTAAGCTTTGGTTAATATTTGCCACTCCTAATAAATATTAGCAAATATCTATAGATCATCTCTATCTGTCACTAGGGATCTATCAGCATAATAAAGTGTCTGCTTATATTCATACACATGTATGTGTGAACAACCAGTGGAAGAGAATCACAAAAACAAGGCTGGTTTATGACTGCCTCCCAGCATATCCATCCTTAGACCAGCAGAGCCTGGAATATTGAAGGGAAATATTGCTGAGTGGATGCCTCTAAGGAGGGATACAGAAATACATATAGACTACATGTACAGGATGATGTATGTGTACCAGGCTTTTTCTTTTGGACCACCAACCAGCTCCCAAATCAGGACATGGAAACTTATTAGTTTTGAATGTTCAGCCAAGCTTAGGTTCCGTGTCTGGCTATCTTTTTTTTTTTTTTTAACTCAACCTGTTCCTCCTCATCTACCTTTAGCCTCAGGGCTTTTTACTTTCTTTTTGCATATCTTACTTTCACTGCTTGTGCCTTCTGGCTGGCGGCTGCCTGGCTTTTTTCCCTGGGTGTATCCCTCCTTTGCTCCTCTTAGTATCCTGGTTCTCCTATTTATTCTCTCTCCCTGCCAGACCTGCCTATCCTTTCTCTGCCTAGCTATTGGCCATTCAGCTCTTTATTTGACCAATCAGGTGTCTTAGCAGCCAAAGTGAACCAAAAGCAACACAGCTCTTCATTATTAAACACATCCTTACATTGTTAAACAAATGCAGCATAAACAAATGTAACACATCTTTACACAGTTAAAGTAATATTCCTCAACATAAACAAATGTAACATGTCTTTACATATTTAAAATAATATTTTGCAAGAGTATATATCAGGGACACATTCACAGAGGGTTGAAAAACAAAAGGAAACATTGTTATTTGTGTAAAATTTTATACAGTAAGCATATTTATTCCATGTAATGAAACACCACCAAAAAGTGATGGGAGAAACCTTAAGTTTCGGTTCATGAGTTGAGGTGAAAACCAGAGTGTTACTTATACTTTTAGTCTTTAGACTGATGTTTCAATTTTTTTCTACTATGACCTTGTCTTCAAAGGAAGATGAACAATGACTCAAAACCATTTGGTAATACCATCAGACACTGTCTACATTGGCTAGGATAACTCCAAGTCTGGAGGAGGGGTGTGAGGAATATGATCAAATATGTTCTATGTGAAAAAAATCTAATAAAAAATGTAAAGCCAAAAACAGCCACTTGTAACCTAAGCCCACCCTGCCTCAGGCAACAAGGAAATGACTTAAGATAAAACAAGCCAGGTGTGACTTTCCCTCCCCTCTAAACCTAGAGAGTTGCTCACCCTCTGCACAAGCTGTGAGACCTGCCTTTCCTATGGTCGAAGACTAGGCCTACCCTAAACCCCGAAAACAGTGCAAACTGCTACTGCCACAGCCAGGCTCTGAATGAACATCTATTCCTCTCTCCACTCAGGCTGCCTACCCTTTAAGTGCTTCCTACTAAGCTAGTCTGCACTTTGGGGATGAGGACTGCATGGTCTCCACACCACACATTTGCATAACCCTAGGAGAACTCTACCAGGTCCTCCACGCCAACCTTGCTCAACCCAACCTTGGATGAGCTCCTTGCTATGAGCTCCTTCTACAGACAAGGTACCAGCACTCCCGAGACACAGACTCCTGGATCCTACCAGATAAAGTAGACAGCAGGAACAAAAGGGCCTCTGTGCAGAGGCCCAGGAAGCACCACCAGAAAGTGGAGGTCTTCCTCCTGCGGCGGGGAGGCTTTGCGTCCGGCGCGAGAGGTTCCGCCGTCATGTTACCAGAATGAAGGGAAAACTGAGCGCCAGGCCTCCAGGGAGCTGCTTTTGAGCTAAGTGAACAGACGCAACAATCCTGAAACTAAAGTGAGCCAGGCGACACAAGTGGGCGTGGCCAGGCCACTCCCGGAGGGCCAGTGACTCAAGGTGATGCTGACTAGGCCAATCGGTTGGCAGTGAGGCGGGGCCTCAATTCAAGGGATTGGAATAACGGGGCTGCGCTCTCGCCCAGGAATATCCGGCCTGTCAACTGCTAACCTTTATCTGCTGTGCTCATTCTCTGACACCTTTAACTCAACCCGTAGGAAGTTGCACTGCTCCCAAGTTCTCTTCCGCTTTGCTGCACTCCTCAGCTTGGGTGGTACTCTTCCACAGGCTGTGGAGCTCCTCCCCAGTCAGGGTTGTGCTCCTCTATGGGTTGTCCCCCAACAGATGTTGCTCATTGTTCCCCAACCGCTTTACAGTTGCTCTAGAATCTGCTTACCATCAGGAGCTGACCCTGGCTCAAATAAACAAGCGCAACACTCTACTCAGAAAGGGTGGAAAGACTAGTTGGCCCTGTGATCATTGCTCGAAACTCGAGCTCGAAGAATAAAGCATAGGGCCCGCAGAGACCTGGAGCACAGCTGTGGGTCATCATACAGCCAGCACCCCTGGTGCTCATCTTATCCAGGATGCCTCAGACTGGTCTCCCTGTTCGTTGTTGCATTTGGCATTAGTCACATCGGATTAGGGAAAATACCTATATTTTCTTCATTTGAATTATACAATACAATCCTCAAATCTCAAATGTTTGCCCAATGAGTTCCCAGCCCCTAAAGTCATGACCCACCCCGTTGCTTTAAAATATTGTACAGAACACTTTCCTGAAGGCAGCGAGCATTGCAAGTCCACTCTTGAAGTGAAGCTATTCTCTATCTCAGCCCTGCTTTGAAATGTTTTCAGGGACAGTGTTGACTGTGAACGTTCCAGGATCCTGACAGCTGCCTGAAGTCTACAGTCAAACCTTTGGATGAAGGAGAGGATTAAAAATAAAAGTGGTTTCTCCAATTAATGGAAAATATCTCGTTTAGCTGTCAAAGAGAAGGGACACAGGCTTGTGGATCAGAATAGGACTCAATTTCTTAAACAATAGAGTGGAATGTCATTTATTAAGTGACATAGAAATCAGCTGTTAGGTGCTTTGTGTGTGCATCAGGAATTATCATGTTTACCTTATGTTTTTCAGAGAGTAGAGTACAGTAGTGCAGGATCTAACTTCCTCCCTTAAAAGTTCAGAAAACAAACAAAACAAATACAGAAACAAGAACTGTTCTTAGAAGGACACTTATTTTGTCCATTTTTGTCTTTGTATCTTTTTTTCTGTGCCTTGGGTGTGTGTAGTACAGTGTGTTGTGTATGTACTAGTATGGGTGCATTCACCTGTCCATGTAAGTATGTGTATGTGCATGTGGTTGTGGAGACCAGTGGTCAACATCTTGTACCTTCCTCAGTCACTCTGTTTTAGCTAGGGTTTTATTGCTGTGAAGAGACTTTATCACTATGACAACTCTTATAAAGAAAAACATTCAATTGGGGCTGGTTTACAATTCAGAGGTTTAATCCATTATTGTCATGGTGCAACATTGTGACACTCAGGCAGACATGGTGCTGGAGAAGGAGCTGAGAGTTCTAATATCTGGATCCCCAGGCAGCAGGAAGAGACTGTGAACCATTAGGCCTGGCTTGAGCTTCTGAGACCTCAAAACCCAGCCCCCAATGACTCATTTCCTCCAACAAAGCTATAACCACTCCGTCAATGTCATTTCTCCCAACAGTGCCACTCCCTATAGATCTATAGGGGTCATTTGTATTCAAACCACCACATTCTCCAACTTATTTTGTGAGACAGAGTTACTGAATCTAAAATTCATTGAGCCAAGTAAATTCTAGGAATCTTTCTGTTTCTTGTCTCTCCACTTCTTGGCCTTATAGGCACTTTGGAGCTTTTTATGTAGTAGATTCCAGGGATCTAAATTCAAGTCCTCATGCTTCTGCAGTGGGACTTAAAAGGTAAATATATTAAATTGCAAACTTCCACGAATTAATATATAATATCCCTTTGTGCTACAAGATGCATTTTTGTGGTAGTGGTGGTGGTGGTGGAAGTGTGGGGGACGTGGAGTCACTGGCCTTTGCATAGGTCTTTCCCTATCTTTCTTGTCTAGCTATTCCTTATGGTGTTTGTTTTAGACAAAATATACCATGATCAAAAAGTTGGGGAAGGAAGGTTTATTTGTCTTACACTTCCACATCACAGTTCACCGTCAGATGAGAGGGCAGGAACTCAAGCAGGCAGGATCCTGGAGGCAGTGGTTGATGCAGAGGCCACAGAGAAACAGTGCTTATTGACTCGTTCTCATGGCTTGCTCAGCCTGCTTTTTATACACCCAGAGGTGGCCCCAGAGACAAGGGGCTGCACTCCCACATCAACCACTAATTAAGAAAATGATCTATAGGCCTGCCCACAGTCCAATCTTATTGAGGTATTTTCTTAATTGAGGCTCCCTCCTCTCCAGTGAGTCTATCTTGTATCAAACTGACATAAAACTAGCCAGCACAGTGTCAAACCGATTGTATAACACATCCTTAAACTAGCTATTAAAACTAGAAACTAGCAATAATTATGTGCAAACCTTTTGTTCAATATCTAGGAATCTGACATTTTCTTGAGACCATGAGCATAGCTCAAAATATCACACACACACATATACACACTAAAGATATGTGGTCACTTGTTTCTATTTTTTTCTTCATGTGTATAGATATAGCATGCATGCATATGTGTATGTGTTCATGAGCACATATGCACACATCTTTGTGTATGTGTATTTATATGCACACATGCACAAACATACCTTTGAGGTCTGAGGTTGATATTGGGAATCTTTTTCAAAATATGTATTTATGTTTATTCTATATTTTGTCTGAATATACGTCTGTATTCCAAGTGCATGCAGTGTTCTTGGAGGCCGAATGAAAGTGAATCCTCTGGAATTCCATCTGGAGTTACAGATGGTTGTGAGCTGAGCCACCACATGGATGCCGAGAACTGAACTCTAGGTTCTATGAAAGAGTAACAAGTGCTCTTAACCAGCTATCCAGCCCCAGGAATCTTGTTCAGTTGCTCTCCCATGTTATCTTCTGAGGCAAGGTCTCTCAGTGAAATTCAGAGCTCACTGTTACAGAGAGTTCAGATAGTCAGTTTGCTCAGGGCATGATATCTCTCAGCCTTCTGAAACTGGGAACCTGAATGCTGGCCCTCTTGCTTGTGTGTAAGGGCTTTAACTGCTAAGCTCTCTCCTTAGCCAGGGTTATTTATTTTAAAAGTGTGAACATATGATGATTAACTAGGTAAGTTCTTAAAATAACATATAACTTATAAATATCTAATAGGTAGCATTGACGTTTATAAAACATACAATCCATACTCATTGTATAAACTCCATTCTATACCAGGCGCCCTTCTAGTACCTGTTGGCCTCTGCCCTAAATTCCTGAAAGATGAGCTCCTACCATTCTGCACCCTCTCCAGAGTGGTGTAACTGCTGTGAGATCATTAGCCGCTTGCTCTGGCTTCTGTGAATGCACTGATGGCTGTGTACAGGGGAATGAGACAGCTCCTTTATTGCTATGTAGCTGAGGAGAGTGAAACAGCCTCATAAAGCTACAAATTCCACAGGAACAGGTAATTGTGGTCTCCGCCTTAAAAAACCCTTTCCTTAGCCCCTTCTGGACAGCACACATTCAGTTTAGCTTTAAGGAGGCTGACCTGCAAACAGTGTCAATAAAAATTGTAATTATAATCTGGATTGAGTCGTTAGTTCTCAACTCTGTACCATAATATTCAAATAAATTTAAACATATTAGTCTCAATTATTTATAATTTCTTTACAGGAAAAGTTTGTAAATCAATTCTTCTAGCTTTTGTTTTTACAGTGTCGGCATAGGTTTCCCATAGCGGCCCTGCTTTGCAGTCCACCTCCGCAGGCTCTGCCCAGCATGTGCTGACTGATGCTTCTTAAGAGCTGTACTTTTTTGGTTAATGTATTCTGAACTTATTTAAAGGTAAGTTACTTTACGGCAGTTGTTCTTTTATTTACATGGTACAGAGAACGTTTAAAGTAGAAGAAACCCAGCGTTTAGTCTTTTCTAGACAGTCCTCTTAAGTCATCTTGAGCACTTTCCATCATCATTTAAAATATCTCTAAATAAGCAAAAGTTTCTTCTCTTCCACAGAGCAGGTGATAACTGATATTATATATGGTTATCTCCAATCTGTTCAGAGTGTGTTCTGTTTTAAAAATGTATTATTAACGGCCATTGTTGCACAAAAATAATTACTATTTTCATATATTTTTGTGTTTTTCCTAATGTTCTTTAATGAGCCCATTCCACATTATGATCATTTTAAAATATGTTGAAATAAGAGCGGCTGGGCTGCGTCCCCCGCACCCGGCCGCCCACATGGCTAGCTTAGCTTATG
>NC_022013.1:81089576-81101701 GCF_000317375.1 Microtus ochrogaster
CATCCTGTTCTGTTTTCTCCGCCTACCTAAGGGTTGGCCTATGAAATGGGCCTAGGCAGTTTCTTTATTAATAAGAAATCATTCCCACATCAAAAATAAGAAAGGAAAACTATGGACTTAAAAAGCTGAACTCTTAGACTACATCTTCAGTTTTCTGTCCACTCAGTCTTGTTCTTACTATACGGTGTGTGATTTAACATAAGGTAAAGGAGTGGCCACCAAACAGGCAGGTTAAATGCAGAACTTTGCTGGATGCCATTGAAGCTTCATTATCCCTAAATAAAATTTCCTGCATTTCTATGAAGTAATGTCAAAAGCTTGAATCTTAGATCTTACTCCGTTGAAATGAGCTGGCTTCTTAACATGGAATCCTGGATATCCTCTAACTTTGCAGGGTTTTTTTTGCTGATTTTTTGTTGTCTTTTTTGTTCATTTTGTCAACAAGGGACATTAAAAATTATAGGATATTTTCATTTAGATGACAGCAGGATAGATAACTGAACTAACAAGAATTCATATGCTATAGTCAGGATGCTGGTGTGACATATAAATCCAGATTCATCAAAAGTGTTTATTACCCACTTTTGTTTTTTATGCAGGGCCCAGGAAAGTGTGATATAAAGGAGGAAGTGGAGTGGAAAGAAGAAATTAATGAGTACATTTCACACTTCTCCTTTTGCCAGTTAATAAACTTGTTTTGGAAAATATACAGGTCACCCTCAGTGCACAAAGCATTTTCTTGCGCCTCTTTAGAAGTATGCTTGTAGCAGAGGTGTAAATGGTGGCTGGTCCTCTGTGAAGAATCCTGTTACTACCATGAAGAATAAGCAAGGGGGCATATTCAGTACAGGGCACCTGAGTTTTTCCCTGACAAGGCTTTTCTTTCTGTCCTGAATGTTGTCCTTTAACCAGTGAACAAACCTGAGGGATCCACCTGCCCTCCATTCGTTACTGCCCTCTTGATTGCTCCTCATTATTCTCTTTGTCTCTCAAGACTGGTCAGCATCACCCACTACCTACACTCCTTCACCACACAGCCGCATCTTTGACATATGCCTCCACCTTGTCACTCCCTCACTTTGACATTTGGCCCGGGCAACACAGGTCTTGTCCTTAGTATAGATTCTCACTCCTTGTTTACAAAGTGTTGCAAAAAATAATTTACCTTGATGCTTTGGAAGACTGTAGTCAAGACTGACCTTGATCTGTTTATGATATGATTTTTGGTTTTTCTTTTCAGACTCAAGGTGATCCTCTTGCCCCAGGGTTATCCAGAGTGATTACAGGAGTCGGGCATTACATCTGGCTCAATACATATAAAATATTCTGTATATATTTTTAAAAATGAGTTCATACCACTTTTTTATTTTTATTTATTTTTATTTTTGAGAGAGGTAAAATGTCCTGAGTGGCCTTGAACTTGTGGCAATTCTTCTGTATCAGTCTCTCAAGTGCTGGAATTACATGTATGAACCACACATCTGGCTCTTAAAACAAAACAGTTTGTTTTAAAAGTGATACAGGTAGGATATACTTTTTCAGAAAGTGACATCATTTTGCAATGTGGCTATTGAGAAGGCTTCTTGGGCGAATCAATCCAAGCTGGGCTAGTGGAACTTGGGCAAAAAGAAAAATGGGAAAGAGTTTCAGATGGGTAATCTTGAATATACAAATCTAAATCAATGATATTTTGAGCATTTTATGGAATGCTTTAAAAACAATTTCCCATAAAAACAACCCCAGATTCCAGTCTGTTATTTCCTTCTTCAGTGTGATTACATGGTTAGCCTGGAACTGATGCTGTATAACTTCCCTGTCATAGATTCCAACAGTAAAGGAAAACTATGCCTAAGACAGCATATCGCTGTCACCTCAATTTCCAATTCCCTGGTGGATTAGCCATGATGAAAATAGTCATTTGAGGTGGATTGGACTGGATCATCATTAAACTTAGGGGGGGTAACATAAATTCTAAGTTTTTTTTAAAATGAGTATTTCGTTTTCTTTTCTATATAATATGGAAAAACAATCTTCAAGACAAAAGGAAAGAAGTGACTAGGAAACCAGATAATAAGCAGAGGACTTTGTAAATTCACTTCTATTACAGAAGAAAATATGAACTGTAGTTTAATGCTTTTCCTCTGTCTATTACTCCCCCTGAGGTCCTCTTCTACTCTCCATTATTGAATTAAGGATTTCAGACATATGCATTGGAGAAAATGCCAAATTTCAATTAATACACATTACTGTCAGAAGAAGGACAAATAAGAATTCTATTAAACAATGTGATGTTTTTGCTTGTTTATTAGGAGAGCAGCCCAATTCATTACCAGAGCATAAGCTGCTATTATTTTTGGTGTATATATTGGTGGTGTGTTTATTGAGATAGCATGTCAGGTAGCCCAAACTAACATCAATCAAACTCCTTATATAACTGAAAATGTCTCTGAACTCTTCACCCTTTTGCCTCCACCTTCCAAGTATAAGGATTGGAGACCTGCACAAATTGTGCTATTATTTCTGAGAATGTCCCAAGGACCTATAGACAGGATGTGTTAGGTTCCTGGGAAATCAGTGAGCAAATGAATAGCTCTGTGTGATACAGAAGTATGGAGCTGTGAATTTTTGAGAGGCCCAAGGGATTAAATGAGGTATCTGAGCAAGCAGTATAGATCTGAGCAATCTGTAGGACATCTACTGAATAAGGCAAGGGTAGAGGGTAGAAATTCAGGGCTTAAGGGGCCTCATCAGCAAAACATTTGTCGTCACTGTTAGATCTTTGATATACATGTGACCACAGAGCACAAAAATGCTATGTCAGGTTACAGTGAAAAGTTTTGGTATGTGAAATTACTAATCAAAATTGCTTTTAAAAATGGGGCAAATTTGGAAGTATCTGGGGCTTAGTGGGCCTGATTCATAGCTCACCTGCTACTAGGGTTGGAAAACAGCCACTGAAAACATGACTGGGTGAAGATGTGCAATGAGAATGGCTTACGCAACACAAGTGGCCAGCTGCATTTGGCCCAGATTGTGATTGGATCCTTGAAATCATTATTTGATTTTTAGTTCAGAGATTCACAATATTCAGTTACGTCATCATGTTGCATTAAGCTGTGGTACCACTTCCCTTTTAACCCCAAACCTTTGGCCAATATTTTCTCTATCAGGGTTTATGGTGAGGACGCATGGAAGAGGTGACTGGTGAGTCAGGGATGGAAACAGCTGCAGTGGAGGACAGAAAGAAGAGAGAATGAAGCTAGGCAGGGGTGCAGCAAGCCTTTAAGTCCGCTACTTGAGAGGCAGAGATGGGCAGATCTCTAAATCCAAGGCCTACAGAGTGAGTTCCAGAATAGCCAGGACTAGCTACATAGAGAATCCCTGCCTCAAAGAAACAAAACCAAAACCAAAACGAAACCAAAACAAAGCAAAACAACAACAAAAACGGGAGGAGGGGGAGTGGTGAGGGACAAATCTGTATTCTATCAATTATGTTTTAAATAAATGCTGATTGGCCAGTAGCCAGGCAGGAAGTATAGGCAGGACAACCAGATAGGAAGTAGAAGCAGAGCAATGAGAACAGGAGAATTCTGGGAAGGAGGAAGCCCATTCCTCTGCAGTCCTGTCCAGATACCGAAGAAGCAGGATGTGACCTGCCCCGCTGAAAAAGGTACTGAGCCATGTGGCTAACACAGATAAGAATAATGGGCTATATAAGTTATAAGAGTTAATAAGAAGCCTGAGTAATGGGCCAATTAGTTTATAACTTATGGAGACCTCTGTGTGATTTTCTTTGGTACATATGGACTGTGGGATCTGGGCAGGACTGAAACCCACAACAAGCAGGCCCTCTTGTTGCAGGGGAGGAGTTACAGGAAGCTAAGTGAGGTACAAAAATCAGTGAAAATCAGAAATCAGGAGAGGTAAAGAGAACCACCGAGGACCCTTAAGAGATCCACATTAGTATGTGTACCCCTAGAGATCAAGCACTTGACTTCCACAGGAAAAAGCAAAGTCCACTATTCTATACACCTTGACAGTTATCGAACAAAATCATAAAAATGGCAAAAATCCAGCTTAAGCAGTAGCTTTTAACTTCCGTGTGTAATATTCTGTTTGAACTGAGTGTATTTTTAAATCTTAGTTACTGCAAACATTTTGAAATTAGGATGGGCACAGGTACCTGTTGTTCTCTTGACTTGCGAGCAGAGCTTGAGGGTTAATACAACTGTCTTCTTCAGACTTTACATGGATACTCACTCCTTTACACTTTCCATCTGTGGTGTTGCTAATTGGTAGGAATAAAAGGAAAACTATATGAACCATGTTACAGTTTTGAAAGTAATTAATGACTTTCATTTTGAGATTTAAGTTACTTGGATTAGGAAATACTAGTTCCAGGACAGGCTCCAAAGCCACAGAGAAACCCCGTCTCGAAAATCAAAAAAAAAAAAAAAAAAAAAAAAAAAAAGGAAATACTAAACCCATTATGTCAGAAGACTTTAGCTTGTCTATATATGTGTATCCACATCTTTCTTAAACAATACATCTTAATATTTCTGGAATAATTTTGATTAGTAAATAGGTTTACCACAAATTTTGACAACTTCACATACTAATAATAGCTTTTCATTGCAACCTGATATAGCATCCTTGTGTTCTGTGACCATTAGTGATGTTGGGAAGTTCATTATATTATATTATCACAAGTAATCTAGAGACAAGACATAATAGGAGGTTATAGGAAAGTACCATCCTCTTTTTATGTAAGGCATTTGAACAACCAAAGATTTTGGTATCTATGAGAATTCTAGAACCAAGGGCCTTCAGATTGTGAGGAATGACTACATGTAGTAATGTACAGAAAAAGAAACTAATTACTTTTAAGATTAGTAACTATATAAATAATAGCTAACATTTTCTGACATTCATTATAAGCCATTCATTATTCATCATAGTACTGTGTTCAGTAAGGTAGGGGCTACTATCTCACAGGCAAGGAAGATGAAGTTTGATGGTCAGCGTTTTGCTCAGGGATTCATAGCTGGTAACTGACAATGCACTAAGGTCTGACTATAGCCACATGCTCTCACCAGAAATTCTACATCATGTCTTCTGGGGCTACTTAGCAAGTACTTTATATAACATAAATGACAAATTATTTGTGAATTAGTTCTAGAATTAAGAATGAAAACGCAGTTAGCTCACTTACCACTACTCCTCACCACTCAACTCCTCTTTGCCCTCTTAGATTGAGAGAAGCACGTAACACACAGAGGGACCATGATCACAGGCCAGTTTCTCTAGCACATGGAAGGCCAGTGATCTTCACCCTTTTGCCTCCACCTTCCAAGTATAAGGATTAGAGACCTGCACAAATTGTGCTATTATTTCTGAGAATGTCCCAAGGACCTATAGACAGGATGTGTTAGGTTCCTGGGAAATCAGTGAGCAAATGAATAGCTCTGTGTGATACAGAAGTATGGAGCTGTGAATTTTTGAGAGGCCCAAGGGATTAAATGAGGTATCTGAGCAAGCAGTATAGATCTGAGCAATCTGTAGGACATCTACTGAATAAGGCAAGGGTAGAGGGTAGAAATTCAGGGCTTAAGGGGCCTCATCAGCAAAACATTTGTCGTCACTGTTAGATCTTTGATATACATGTGACCACAGAGCACAAAAATGCTATGTCAGGTTACAGTGAAAAGTTTTGGTATGTGAAATTACTAATCAAAATTGCTTTTAAAAATGGGGCAAATTTGGAAGTATCTGGGGCTTGGTGGGCCTGATTCATAGCTCACCTGCTACTAGGGTTGGAAAACAGCCACTGAAAACATGACTGGGTGAAGATGTGCAATGAGAATGGCTTACGCAACACAAGTGGCCAGCTGCATTTGGCCCAGATTGTGATTGGATCCTTGAAATCATTATTTGATTTTTAGTTCAGAGATTCACAATATTCAGTTACGTCATCATGTTGCATTAAGCTGTGGTACCACTTCCCTTTTAACCCCAAACCTTTGGCCAATATTTTCTCTATCAGGGTTTATGGTGAGGACGCATGGAAGAGGTGACTGGTGAGTCAGGGATGGAAACAGCTGCAGTGGAGGACAGAAAGAAGAGAGAATGAAGCTAGGCAGGGGTGCAGCAAGCCTTTAAGTCCGCTACTTGAGAGGCAGAGATGGGCAGATCTCTAAATCCAAGGCCTACAGAGTGAGTTCCAGAATAGCCAGGACTAGCTACATAGAGAATCCCTGCCTCAAAGAAACAAAACCAAAACCAAAACGAAACCAAAACAAAGCAAAACAACAACAAAAACGGGAGGAGGGGGAGTGGTGAGGGACAAATCTGTATTCTATCAATTATGTTTTAAATAAATGCTGATTGGCCAGTAGCCAGGCAGGAAGTATAGGCAGGACAACCAGATAGGAAGCAGAAGCAGAGCAATGAGAACAGGAGAATTCTGGGAAGGAGGAAGCCCATTCCTCTGCAGTCCTGTTCAGATACCGAAGAAGCAGGATGTGACCTGCCCCGCTGAAAAAGGTACTGAGCCATGTGGCTAACACAGATAAGAATAATGGGCTATATAAGTTATAAGAGTTAATAAGAAGCCTGAGTAATGGGCCAATTAGTTTATAACTTATGGAGACCTCTGTGTGATTTTCTTTGGTACATATGGACTGTGGGATCTGGGCAGGACTGAAACCCACAACAAGCAGGCCCTCTTGTTGCAGGGGAGGAGTTACAGGAAGCTAAGTGAGGTACAAAAATCAGTGAAAATCAGAAATCAGGAGAGGTAAAGAGAACCACCGAGGACCCTTAAGAGATCCACATTAGTATGTGTACCCCTAGAGATCAAGCACTTGACTTCCACAGGAAAAAGCAAAGTCCACTATTCTATACACCTTGACAGTTATCGAACAAAAACATAAAAATGCTTGGTATAGACTGGGCATGGTTAGAAACAACAAAAGAACAAAGCCAACAGCTCTGAATGGAGAAGTCTAAACAGTACTAAGGAAGAAATGAAAATATTCCTTAAAGAAATCTAGGAAAGCACAAACCAAAAATTGGAAATGAATAAATCCATTAAAGAAAGCCAAGAAAAATCAGTTGAAAGAAATGAATAAAACTGTTCAAGACCTGAAAATAGAAACAGAAACAATTAAGAAGACACAAACTGGAGGAATTTTGGAAATGAAAAATATGGGTAAGTGAAGAGGATCTACAGACACAATCATCACCAACAAAATACAAGAGAAGGAAGAGAGAATACTGTGCTGGAGATTGGTGCCTTTTTGAGTGCCCACAGTTTTCCTACATTTTTCCTACTATGGGGAGGCAGGTAAGAGGACTGACTGCAATTTATTAATTGGAAAGCTGACTCTCACTAAGTATCAAGTAGGCTCTCCAGCCTCCAGAACTGTGAAAAAAAAATCAATGCTTATTGTCTAAGCTTCCCAATTTTGTATTTTGCTAGAGTTACCCATATAGACTGAGATGGGTCATTCACTAGAACAATAAACATGAACTGTGAACTTGGTTTAGGACTAGTTAAAAATGTATTCTGATTTGGTAAGGAGTTATAGCCAACATGCTTTCTTTTGCAACACTCTTAGTAACGGCTGACATGTTTATTCATTTGGTAAATATTTCAAGCACACCTGTGTGTCAGGGGCAGCTTTCAATGTTTTTACATTGGTAAAATTGGTAGCCTATGATGTGTGTGCCATAGAACACCCTATTCAGCTTCTGGTGCTGTGGGTACTCTATGCTTACAGGTCAGCATGTGCTGCATCTCAGCCACAGTAAGATGCCAGTAGCTTCATACCTTTAAGAAACATCTTTTGGCTGTTTTTTTTTTCTTCAATTTCTTCTTAAAAAGTTGTTTCTTTTTATCTTTTTTTTAAAAAAAGTACTAGTGGGCTGGCATTATGGCTCAGTGAGTAAAGGTGCTTGTGGCCAAGCATGGTGATCTGAGTTTGATCTTGGGTCTTGACTTCCACAAGTTATCCTTTGACTACCATGTTGCTGTTGTGGTGTGAGTACATGTACACAGGCAAGCATGCGCACACACACACATGCACATATACACACAAATATACAGTGACTGTTATCATATATATTTCTTTTGGTGTAAATATAATATTTTGTGTAACCAAGGCCATCTTCCTGATAATTACCACATCTGTCTTTATGAAGGTATATTCTATTATGTTCTTTTAATTTGCTTTGTTTTCTAAGACAAGGAACATAGAATTTACAGATTCAGTTTTTTTCCTTCGTATTCTTTCTCTCTGCATTTACATATTTGCATATGTGAGGATATATGTATATGACATAAGTGTCAGGAGTCTTTCTCTATTGCTTTCTGCATTATTCCACCAAGACAAGGCCAGTTAAACCCAGAGCAAACTTACATGGCAAGTCTGTCTATCAACTTGTCCTAGAAGATTCATTGTCTCTACCTTCTGAGCACTGGAATTATGGGAGGGCCACCATGTCCAGCTGGCATTTACATGGGTGCTGGGATCCTAACTGAAGTCGTCACACTTGCCATGCAAGTGCTTTTACGGCTAAGCCACCTTCCCACGCTATCTTTGTTTTGCTTTGATTGAGCCAAAGTTTTATTCTGTGACTCAGGCCTCAAACTCGTGGCTATTCTATCTAAATCACCAGAATGTTTAGGGCACAGGTGCAGACCACAGCATCCTCTGAAAGTTTTTGGAGAATGTGACTATACTCACCCTTTTTTATATTTTAGAATGAGGCAACAGGAAACAAGGATGAGTGAAATAAAGATGACTACCCCAATGCAAATGCCTGAACAAGGAAACAAAATAATTAAATGAAAAACACAATACAGGAATTCTAAACGGTCTTAACAGCTAATCCCACTGTTGGTTACTAATGACTTTTTACATGAGCCTTTACTCCAGGTTCTACTCTACCCTGGTTTTACTCTAGAACATCAGACCTATAACCACAGTTCTATAGTTATGGGTGACTAGAGCATCCTATAAGCTTCTTCCCAATCATGCTACTTGGCTCAGCATACACAGCTTACTCAGGTCTTTAATGGAAGGCATGAGACAGGACATCTATGCGATAGAAATCCCCTTGGTATCAAACTTTGTATGAATCCATTTGTGCTGGGTAAATGGTCAACTTGATACAGTTTAGATTCACTTGAGAAGACTGTCTCAGTGAGGAAGTATCCAGCTCGGGCTGGTCTATGGGCAGACCGAAAGTTACATGTATTAAGGCGGTACTGCAAGGGAACATGAACTCTATGAGGAGGGAGAAAAGTTCTTGACTGTGGATGTGAGCAGCTGCTTCAAGTTCCTGCCACCAAGACTTCCCCGTAATAATGGACGATATTCTAGAATTATAAGCTAAAAATGAAAGCTCCTTTCTCCTCTAAGTTGTTTCTGTCATGGTATTTTATCATAGCAACAGAAATAAAGGTGAAGACAATATCCTTCTATCTCCAGACACAAGATCACACAGATAATGGTTTTATGACTTTAACAATACAAATTATCAGGATGACTACCCAGAAACGTATTTCTGGTACAGAGCAGAGAGGGAGTTGTCTCTCCTGCAATGTTAAAATAAAGAATTGGTGGCAGTGAAAAATGTTTACTCACTTAATTGATTCAAAGATAAGGTCCCTCAATGTGCACGAGGATGTCAATGTCATGACACCCTAAACTGGTGTTTCTCACCTTTCCTAATGCTGTGACCCTTTAATACAGTTCCTCATGTATTAAATAACCATGAAATTTTTTTCATTTCTACTTCATTTAAATGTAATTATACTACTGTTATGAATCATGATGTAAACGTCTGTGTTTTTTGATGCTCTTAAGTGACCCCTGTGAAATGGGGTCATGACCCACAGGTTGAGAACTGCTGCCATAAATACACATTTTTATTGAACTTAAAAGGTATTTTGATTTCTTTTTACATAGCACTTATTATAAGTAGATACTTACTGTTTAAGCAAACCTATCAAAGGACTTACCAATTATGTGAACATGGCTTGAGTCTGAAAGAGAAACAAAGCCACAGATATGTTACTGGCACATATGGCCACACAGCTGCTTTGGCTAGTATGGTTCATTCTGATTTTAATCTAGGAGTCAGTTATTGCTTTTCTAATATAAAACACTTTGGTATCACTCCTATAATCTCATCTTATTATTTTCACTCACTGAAAATTTCTTTAAACTTTTTATTGTAAAAATAATATTACTACAAAAGAAAATTTGTAAAGCAATATAAAAGAAAAATATCACTCAAAAATGTTTTGGCACATTTTCATTGCATACATTCCCCACACATCATTCACACAGTGAGCTGAAGTGCAAATTAATATAGAGGCAGCCAACACAACCTATCCCATATACTGTGCTCAGTGACTTATGTATTTAAGTTGCTTCAAGTTTTTGCTTTTAAACTGTTAAGAAAATTTGTATTTTCATACATTACTTCATTAACTTATACAGGTCTCTTTCCTGTGTTTTTTGTTTTTGTAAAAGTTTTTCCAAATACTCAATAGGACTTTCAATATACAGCAATATCATTATATTCTTACTTGTTAAACACCATTTGCCTAAAACCCTATTCACTGTTAATATAATGGAGGAAATTTACCTTGTTTTCTTTGGCTTCCCCCCCCCTTCTGATGATATTAAAGTTTCTACATATTTATATACCAGAGTAAAAATAATATTTATACCTATTCTCCAAATCCTGTATTCTAAGATATTTTCTGTACTTCCTGCTTCTGTCCCAGAGTCATGTTATATTAAACTGGACAAATATCTTTTACCTCAGAAATGACACAGGACTTGTGAACTAGGAAGATCTATAAAGTGAGAAGACAGCAGGGCACTTGTGCTTTTGAGAGATAGGTGGGCAAAACAAAACAAAACAAAAAATAAAACAAACCCTAAAAAAGAAACAAACGAAAAATGGATTCTAGAAAAACAGTGGCACCAAAGAAAGGGATCCCGGGGCCTAAGGAGAATGGACTTCAGGACACGCTTTACCTGCAACACCTTGAGCCTCACTGAGAATTCCAATGGAGTCCCTGAGTTTTCACACCTTCTCTAAAGGTGAACTTACTTGTCCTGAAATCAATGCCAAGCTTGCATGGGTTGTAACATGATTAGCTCTTGCCTAAGGAAGATGTAGCTGTGACCTTACTAACAGGTCACTGAGTTGGTGATAAGGTAGACCTAAGACCACCAGGACATTCATCCTCTGGTATTGGTACTCAAAGGTAACTATTCTATTTTAATTGCTCTCAAATTTCCATTAGTAAGCTGTTCTAAGGCTGTAGCATCTCTACAATGTACTTCCTAATTTCCTTTTTAGGAAGACCAATGGCTGGTATCTTGTGCAATTTATCCTAAGACATAGGGACAAATACTGTTTTTTTCTTCTTTTGTTTTTTTCCCCTTCTATGCTCTTCTCCCCTCAAAGAAGTAAGATTCAAGGTTTGAGACCAGATGTATCGAGAGGAATGAGAGCCCAAAGGAGACTGCTTTAGTCTAGATCTCAATCCAGAGAAGTTCACAGTGGTGCAGCATAATTCATGAGGAGTTTACCCTAAAATCTGACTTCAAGAACCTTCTAGTTGGTAGATATTTGGCCCCTTTTGTTTCCACCTCTGTGATGGATAGTTTTACATCAACTGATATAGGTTAAAATTACCTGAGTGGAGGAAATCTCAATTAAGAAAATGTCTCTACAATATCAGACTGTAGGCCAGTCTGTAGGGCATTTTCTTGATTAATGACAATGGGGAGAGCCCAACCCATTGTGTGTGGTGCCATGGCTGGTGACTGAGACAGCCAGTAAGTGTTCTTCCATGGAATCTGCCTCCAGGTTCTGGACCTGTTTGAGATCCTGTCCCGACTTTCTTTGATGAAGGACTGCAATGTGGAAGTGTAAGCCAAAGAAACCCTTTTCTCCCCAAGTTGATATTTGGTACCTTTACCTAATAGTTGTCCTTTTCACTACAGTACTGGAAATTATTCTTCTTGAGAATTATTTATTTAGGACTTTTGATCATTTATTTGTTATAGCACCCAGTCTCTATTGATATGTGGAGT
>NC_022013.1:81103271-81104086 GCF_000317375.1 Microtus ochrogaster
TTAACTGAAACTACTATTGTAGAAACATCTGCAACCCCAAACTTTGCCTTCTACAAAATGGGGCATATTTTCAATAAAAAATTATTACCACCCCTCCAAATTTATGATTTAATTTTTTTCTTTCATTTCTTGTGTACAGTAAGATGGGACACTTCTGATTATCAGCTCTGTATTTAGAAAGATCAGAAGATAGGACAACCATGTTTTATCCCTGGCTCCATGGAACCAGTATATGTTATCATCTTAGAGACTTAACATGAAATTCTTCTAAGTAGAGAATATATGCTGATATTTGTGCTCTGGAGTAAGTGAATACTTCTGATCTGTTTTTGTATATAGAACCAAGAAGTTAGTAACTTGCAATTCTAATTTTAAATATCATCTTTCTATTTAATTTTCTTTATTGTCTTTATCTCATCCTTTAAATTGCTTTCGTTTTTCTGTCCAGCCATCAATACCTTCTTAACTTCAAGTAAAGCTTCCTTTTCTGTTGTAATTGTCTAACATTTGCTCAAAATGTTTCTCTCTATAGGTGTCAACAAGGTAAAGTGGCATCTAGTAGGTGTGGTTTTCTTATATTAGAATATTTTGATTAATTTGCTAAAAGTAGCTTTCTGGCCCTTCACAAAACAGAATCCGAGTCCTGGAATGGAGCTCAGGAATCTCTTTTTTTGCAATAATGCAGGTGATTTCGCTACTATGACAGATGGAAAGACACTGGTGCAAAGTGTGCTTTATTGGTTAAGACAAAATGAATTTTACTAATAGTGTTGAGGAAGAGAGAGAGAGAGAGAGAGAGAGAGAGAGAGAGAGAG
>NC_022013.1:81105421-81106366 GCF_000317375.1 Microtus ochrogaster
TACAACAAATAGGTATCATTTCATGTACTTTTATATCACCTAGTTTCTTCGGCCATATTCCCCACAAAATTCAACATCAACATACCACATGTTGATAAACTACAAACACCTACTTATATAAGGCTTTTTTTGAAATACTTCCAACAAATAAGTAGTTTAGTAAAGATCTGTAGGCAAAGGAAATTCTATGAGGGATAGCACACTGGGAGAGAAAATCGGGAGTGCAATCCAGGCTGCATGGTTAAGGTATTCTTTCTACTCACATCTACACACAGGAACACTGCCGTTCATTCCAGCTAAACACAATGACCAGTAAAGCTGCCTTTGTAGTCCTCCTGCGCCCCCCTCCATTTTTGTTCAGATAGGAGCAAGCCTCACATGAGTATCAACAAAGCATGGCATATCAAATTGCAGTAAGACTAACTAAGCACCTCCCCTTGTTTTCAGGCTAGGCAAGGATGAGGAATAGGTTCCTAAGAGGCAGCCAAAGCATTAGAGACAGCCCCTGCTCCTATTATTAGGAGTTGCAGTAAACCAAGCTATACAATTGACACATATTTGTAGAGAACCTAGGTTGGTCTAACCTATACAGGCTCCCTGGTTGTTGGCTCAGACTCTGAATTCCTGAGTTAGGTCACTTGTTTCTGTGGGTTTTCTTGTGATGACCTTGACCCCTCTGCACCCTACAATCCTTCTTCTGTCTCTTCAGCAGGGTTCCTCAAGCTTAACCTAATGTTTGGCTGTGGATCTCTGCATCTGTTCCCATCAGTTGCTGGATGAAGGCTCTCTGGTGACAACTGGGGTAGTCAACAATCTGATCATAGGAGATAGCTAGTTTAGGCTAAGTATCCACTATTGCTCGGAGTCATCCTTGTTTCAGCCTTTACCAGCAACTGGGGGAACAGTAGAGAAGAGTGCTGGCATATCTTTATCCTCAAAGAAGCT
>NC_022013.1:81106697-81108692 GCF_000317375.1 Microtus ochrogaster
TCAAGTAGATTTCTAGCTACTAAAGACTAGTTGATTTATTCATATTTTTAAAGCTTGAGGACAATTTTTTTTAGACTTTAAAAAGAAATCTGGAACATGCAAGCTCTAAATGTCAGCAGCTGCTTGGAAGAAGATGGAGATGCAAATGGGGAAGAATGAATGAAAAAGAAAAAAACCCTATGCTGTCTGAGTTAAGCAAGCATGGAAATCAGCCACAAGACAGACTTGCAGCCTCACGGTGAGGAGGGGAAATACACACAAAGTGAGTACAAAACGTTAGGAAAGCGATAGAAAGAAATAGAAGAAAAGTCATGCTTTTCCAAGTAATTCAGAGAAGTAGGCAACTTATGAAGTGCACGTCTATGGCCTATTAGAGACTTAAAATTTACTGTTAAAAACAAAAACCACTGGGACTGGAGAAATGGCTCCATGGTTATGAGCTCTGACTACTCTTCCACAGGACCTGGGTTTTATTCCCAACATTTTGCAGTGGCTTAAAACCATCTGTGACTCCAAGATCTGTGAATCTGACACCCTTTTCTGTCCTCAATGGCAACGGGCATGCACACAATGCACAGACATACATGTGGGCAAAACACCCATACACATCAAATAAATATTTTACAAGTGTTGGCAAACTTTTGGAAAATTTTTATAGAACAAGTATGAAGTAGGAGAAATAAGCAGTGATTTTGTACAAGAGCTTTTCTTTTTAATCTTATTATTTCTTAATATTTCAGCATATTTTATATGCTTATGTTGAGACTTTAAGAATGTTACCTTGCCTACTCAGTCTGATGTGGTTTACCTAATTTTCCTCATTCTCATTTCCTCTGATCTATTACCTATTATCTGATGTATGAACTCTATAGTATTCAATTTGTTTCTTGTTCATCTGCCTTCTTAAGTACATATAATATAGAGTCAGAAAATTAGCTCATCTTTATCACCATTATAATTCCAGTGCAGGTGAAAATAAAGCACATAACTTTTGCTCAATAATTGATTAAGTGGACATTTGTTTTATATATGCATATTATCAAATAAATATGAATAAGTGATTGAATATTGATGGCAGAACATAAAATAAAAACACAAGGAAGCAAGAGAGGGAGGAAAGAGAAGAGAAACTTGTCAAAGTCTTTCTTGTCCTAGTAGCAAACTACACAGGAAATATCACACATCAACACAAAGTTCAGAATGATGGAAGCTAATCAAAGAGTTTCCAAAGCAAGGAGATAATAAAAACAAAATTTTATTAATGTAATCAAGTTCTGTCAGTAAGTCAGACTAGAATATATAAGAAATACTGAAAGGGAGAATTATTAACAAGAAGTTAGGGAGAGCAACTACATTAAAGTATTGCTATATATACTCACGTTCACACACAGGAACACTGCTATTCCAAATACTGTCCCTTCCAGCCAGAATACAGTAACTAGCAGAATTGCCTTTTAATTGAAACCTAAGGAAGAAAATGGTAGTGTACTGTAAAATGATTTGGCCAGAGTAATAGTCATTTTCCAGGTCTAGTCAAAAAAGCATCTGAGGATTTTGGGAAATGGAACCAGGAGGTGGAAAGGGTGTGTAGGTGCTAAGCCACTTAACTACCACAGGTAGTTTTACCACTTAGCAGGTGGGTAAAACAGAATTGCAAGGCAAAGAGACTTGTCATATAAAGTCCTAGCTTAAACTAAAGAAAGCAGTCAGGGCACAGCCAGACCCTGGACCCTTACTCAGCACTGATCATGCTAAAAGGAATCCAGTACTGCTCACTGTCACAACTGCAAACCCAGACTGCTAACGCAACACCTTGCCAACTCTGGCACTGGGAAAGCTGAGTTAACGTAGGAAATAGAGATTTTCTTCTGTCTCAGTTTCTGCTATTATTGTCTAGGAAGCTCACCAGAGCATGCTGGGCTACTGAAGAATAAGTTACACTTATTTTCTCAGTAATTCAGAGAAGCAGGCTCCTTTTAGGTACAGGTCTCCTTT
>NC_022013.1:81110697-81127719 GCF_000317375.1 Microtus ochrogaster
ATATATCAAACTAAAGGACAAGAGATGTGATAGACACCTTTATGCATCCAGGGACAGCATCAGTTGAGGCAGCCTTGACGATCTCTCAAGTGAGCAGCAGTCAGCAACACTAATGACAGCAAGGACTGGCTCTATCCTGGAAGTAGCAGGGTCTGGCTGTGTCAGCCATGACAGAGGTTGACAGTGTCAACCAGAGTAGGGCCAGCTGTGTCAGCTCTATTCTTGAGTAACAGTAGTTCCCTGATCTTTGGCAACATTGTTTTCCTTTTACTCTTCCTGTCCTTCTAATATCTTTATAACCCATTATCACCTACAGGAAAGTCTTCATTCCTTGGGAGGATCTGCCAAATGGAAAGACCTGGATTTTAATCTTTGATCTTAAAGTTAGTATCTATATCGTCTTGGAAAACTATCTAACCCCTAAGCCCCAATATGGCAAAAATAATAACTACCCCACAGTTTCATTTTAGGAATTAAATATGCATGCATTTAATATGACTAGCCAAGGATCACTCATTACATATTAGTAAATATTAAGTATATGAATAACTGATAAGGGCTGGAGATGGCAATACATGAAAAGAACTTCTGTGTATGAGAATTCCCAGGATGTATCACATTCCTTGTTCATATTTAGCTTCTTCTCAGTTTGAATGGATGTGTTGTGAGGGTGTACTAACACCACAAACACATGACCCTTCTTGATTTCACATTCCCTCCCAAGAAAATTTACTCATCCAACCTGTTCACCATATGCCCTCTTCCAGAACCAACCTTTACCTCTGGTCCTCCAACACCCCATGGCATGGCATGCTCCCCAAGCCCTGATCAGACTTACCCTGGAAGCAGATTGGTAACTCTGGCTCCCATTTGTTTAGGTCTTGACACTGTACACTGCTGATTCCTTCCATGATAAAGCCAGGCTGACATCTAAACTCCACAGTATCTCTTAAGGAAAACAAGCTTCTGCTTTCAGACACCATGACTGCATTTTCAACATGGGGAGGTGTACATTTGCCGAGTTCAATGCACTGAGGAGGAGGGCCACTCCAGACTCCAACTTCACCATCATTGCTGGTACAGTGTAAGGATGGTTCACCCACCAGATTAAAGAGCTTTTTCCCTCTATCACCAGTTTTGCAGCGATAGGTGACCACCATTCCATAATAAAAATCTTCTGTAGGAGTAACGAACTCTCCATTGGTAATGGCTTGGGGTGCTTCACAAGGAATTCCTGGGCAAAGAAAACAGATTATATTTTATATAAATAGGGGAAATCCAATGAATCACTGAATTGAAGATACTTATACTCATTATATACTCAAATGTTCATTAAAAGCATTGAATATTTATTGACTTGTAGATGAATTTTAAAATGTTGTTATTTAGGCACACATAACAACATGTACACCTACTTTTTCCTATAAACTTTTCCTACTTTTTTCTTATAAACACATAAAATTACAAATACAATTGACCTCTTCATTTGAAATAGCTCTTTGATATATTACAGAGTTTATATCAGCTTTCAGATTTTTCTTCTTTGTCTATTAATTTGCAAATCTGTTGTCAACTGAAAGGAAAATTTGAAAAAAAATATTAACAACAAAGTTTTTAGACTATAAGATGGGAAAAATGTCCTAATACACAAAGATTTCTTGAACAGAAAAATCAGTAACTAGAAGGAGAAAGTTAGAAAGTTAAAATATTAAAATGAAGAATTTCTATTTTCAAAAAGAAAAAAGACAGGCCATAGACTAAAAGAAAACATACTCATTTTATTTATTAGAAAATATGAAACTATGTACAAGAATTTCTATAAAATAAGTAAATAAACTAGTAAATAATGCACACCAGGTTTGAACAGTCATTCCACAAACTTGAAGAATTACTATCAATGAAAATTCAAATCATTTTAGACATTTTGATCATTAGTATTATGCTATAGAAACAACAGAATGATCTGACTATCAAGATCATCACCATGTAACTATGAACAGTGTTATTTGTGAGATGAGATATCGGTTGGGTGGACAAAAATCTACAGTGAATTACTGTAAAAGAGGTTGAATTGGTTTATAGGTCTAGAAAAATTCACATAAACAGGAAATGATCTTCTGCAGGACATAGCCTACTCTCAAATATTCCAAAGTTTCCTCTAGCTTTCCCCCAGGGACTTAGAGCTATTTAGTGGGCTTAAGTTATAGAAATTTTAGATAATTAAACAGTTAAAAGTACAGACACAGCTATAACTAGTTATACTGTGTTTTAATAGAATACATGCAGTTTGAATTTTGATTCTTTTTTAAATAAAATATATATGTTTAAATGTTCCATATGTTGCTGTGGGATAATGCTTTTGTACGCTGTAAAAATTTGTTAATGGTATTGGTTTAATAAAACACTGATTGGCCAATAGTCAGGCAGAAAGTATAGGTGGGGCAACCAGACTAGGAGAATTCTGGGAAAAGGAAGGTCCAGATGCAGTCACCACCCAGATACAGAGGAAACAAGATGAGAATGTTGTACTGATAAAAGGTACGACACCACATGGCTAAACAGAGACAAGAGTTATGGGTTAATTTAAGTTGTAAGACCTAGTTAATAATAAGCCTGGGCTAATAGGCCAAACAGTTTATAATTGTTATAAGCCTCTGTGTGTTTCTTTGGGACTGAATGGCTGTAGGTCTGGGCAGGACAGAAACTTGGTTTACAACATGTGAAAGTGTAGGTTAGCCCACAGCTTCAATAACCTTGAAAAATATGGACAAAAATTTTATTAAATTGCCAATCAGGATGATAGTTATGTTAGAGATTGAAAAACAAACACAACGTAAAGTGAACTGAGTTAAAAATAAGATTGGAAGACTTTTTACATTTACACATTCTACAGTTAGAAAAGGAACATCCCAGGACCAAGAAGAACTTAAAGAATGTTGTAGTTCAAGAATGTTGTAGTTGTCTTCTGTCTTAGAGTTACTATTGCTGTGATGAAAAAATATAACCAAAAGCAACTTGAGGAGGAAAGAGTTTATTTGGCTTACATCCTAAAACACATTCTACTGAGAGAAGCTAAGGCAGGAACTCTAATCAGGAAGAAACCTGAAGGCACAAGCTGATGCAGAGGCCATGGAAGCTTACGTTCCTCATGACTTACTCAGCCAGCTTTTTTATAGAACCCAGGACCACGAGCCCAGGACTGACACTACCCACAATGGACTAGGCTCTCCCATAGAGATCACTAAATAAGAAATGTCTTACAGGCTTACGGAGGAATTTCTCAACCAAGAATTCCTATTCTCAATATGACTCTAGCTTATGTCAAGTTGAGACAAAACTAGCCAGAACATCTCCATTTTCTTGAAAAACAGATTATACAAGAGGAATTTTAATAACAATTTTTAAAATCACTTATAGGGCTTTAGGTTTACATCTGTGATAGAGTACTTCCTAACAGGCATAAGGCCATAAGGCCCTGGGTTCAATCTTAGATCTGCAAAAATTGTATAATTCCAGAGAAAATTTAAAGTACATAAGTAAAGGTGATAGAAATAAAAATTTCAACTTACTGTCACAAATAGGTGCTTCATTATCCCAAACGACACCGTTACCTGAGATTATGCACATAGCGGTAGAGGAACCAATGAGGCGGTATCTATACACAGAATAAAGAATGTTAATTAATTCGTAAGTAATTGCCTGCTAAATTGCTGCTTCCCAGAGATTACTACCTTGAAAGCTTCAGGACATTTTTTTTTTTCTTGTCAAAGACCATGAGTTCTGAAATCTTACATCCTTCTTTGGACTTTTTGATTTTCTTCTTAATGCCTTCCTAACTAAATGAGATTTTTCTTTTTATTATGTTATCATGCAATCTGCAATAAATTATAATTGTTTCTTATAAATCTTATTTTTAAAGACATTACAAGTTTCTTGAGGGCAAAAGAAATGTCATGTGTATATGTATATAATACTAATATGAAAGAATTAATTTATACCTTGAAAAAGTAATGTGAATGCCTGGATAAGGTTATGCCTTATCAGCAAGATTCATTAATGTAGAACCTAGAACTCAAATCTGACCGAAGTTGAACAAAAACAGATTAAAGTCAGGAATACTTAATTAATATGCTGTAAGTTGTCTAGTATGTCATAAAATTAAAACAAGTCATGACACTTATTTCACAGCAACTTAACTCATAACTATTATGTTAGATTTATTAAAAAAAACAAGGCATTTTGGGAAGTGCAACTGTAAAGGATTGTGTTTTAAATTTCACTTGCTCCTTTTCCTCTGTGAAAGAAACTTTTTTTTTGTTTTTTTTTTTTTCCTCTTTCTTTTTTTCTTTCCTCTTTCCTTTTTGTTTGTTTAAGACAGGATTTCTCTGTGTTTCTTTTTGACTGTCCTGGAACTCACTCTGTAGTCCAGGCTGGCCTTGAACTCAGAGATCCGAATGCTGGGGAAAAGTCATATGCCACCAGCAACCAGTGGAAAAGAGGATACAATTTTACATGTAAGCTTGTGTATTTTCTACTACAGAAAGAACTAAAATTGACACAAGATCTCTTGTTCTGTTTAGTTACTGTGGCACTCACTTTTCTTCATCCTATTCCCAATTTTCCTACCATATTCTTATTGCTGGTGACTACTTCTATAATTATATAATTTATAAAAGTTATATAAAGAATCATGTAGAATGTAACCATATATGATTAGCTTTCTACTCAGCATAATAACTGCAGGTTTATCAAGCAATCCTTTCTGTTATAAGTTAGAGTTCACAGCATGGATGTACCACCACTCACTTAACCACTTACCTACTGATGGATATTCAAGTAAGTCCAAAATCAGGGAGATCCTTAGAGATAGGACAGGGAAAGCTTTCCTTTGAGAATGATAAAAATGCTTTTGTGCTCCTAATTTTAAAGAAAAGACTGCCTTTCACCACTGAGAACAATGTTAGTTGTAGGCTTGTCATATGTGGAAAATATATGCAGAATCTCTAATCCTTTTATGAATAACTTTTAAAGAGCTTTTCTAACAACAGAAAATTTGAATTTCAAATGTCTTTTCTTCTAGTAATGGCTATGTTTTTACACCTCATTCTTTCAGTGTGATATATCACATTTTATTTGTACATTGTCAAGTTTTCATTACAGGGATAAATCCCACTTAATCATGATGTATGACAGTGGGTATGTTGTGTGAGTGTACATGGGGTCTGTGTGACAGTGCTGAGGTGATATTTCATTTGTATAAACAAAGCCTGCCGAAGTTCAGAGAGTAAAACAGCCACACTGATCAGCCTTACAAACGAGACAGTAGTGGCACACACCTTTAACACCAGTAGCCACACTAGTTTGCCACAGAAACTGGGCGATAGTGGTGCATGCCTCTATCGCCCACTTACAGTCTCATTCTGAGATTCCTGGAGGCAGAATCGCCATTTTAGACTAAGGTAGAGGTAAGAGTCAGTGACTGATTGTTTTGCTTTTCTGACCTTCAAGTTGAACTCCAATTTCTGTCTCTGGGTTTTTATTAATTGTGCTACACAGTGTGCTCGTATGTGTGCACAAGGAACTCAGAGCAAGATGCCAGGCATCTTCCTCTATCACTGTTAGTCCACTGCCTTGAGAAAAAAATTTCTCACTGGGCTGAAAACTCACTCTTTTGGCTAGGCTGTCTGGCCACCACACTCTTAGGATCTGCCATTCTCCCAGTGCTGGGATTACAGGCACACAGAGCCATGGCTGGCTTTTTAGATGGATGTTGAAGCTTCATCTCATTAGCCCCAGTGTATGCATTTATAAATTCTGTCTGCCTGCTAGTAATTTGTAGACAATGTTTATAACATGTTTATTAAGGATATTGTCCAGTAATTTCCTTCTGTTGTCATGTCTGGCTTTGGTATTAGCATAGTACTGGCCTCATAAAATAAATTAGAATTCAGTGGTGAAAACATTAGGTCCTAAGGCTTCTTTGTTCGAAGGTTGTAGTAAGTAAATGGAATTTATCTAAGAATTTATGTTTTGCCTCTTCAGCTACATTCAACTATATGGTTTTGCTCTCGAACATGTACCTGCAAAGCTAACTCACAGCCATCACAGTTTCTTCAACTTCTTTTTCACAGTTTGGTTCAGGATTTATCAATGCAAAAACTGTGTGTTTAGTCTGCACCATACCAACCCAGTGAGTGTTTTACTTCCTATGTATGTTGTCATAGTTAGGAACATCCCCAAAGGCTCATAGTTTAAAGGCTTAGCCTCCCAGGCTATGATCTTATTGGGCTGTTGTAGAATCTTTAAGAGGTGGGCCTTAAGGGACAAAGTTAGCTCACCAGCTATATGCCTCTGGAGAAGATACTGAGATCTTAGCCTCAAAGCCTTTCTTTTCTTCATGGCAACCATGAGGTGAAACGTTTACCATGTCCCTGCTCTAATGGGCCATGCCACCTTAGATCTAAGCAAGAGAGTTAAGTGAACATGAACTGAACTAAGATTTCTATAACTTTGAATTAAAGCATACCTTTCTTCCTTTTAACTATCTCAATTATTTTGTTATAGTAATGGAAAGCTGACTAACGTGTGCTGTCTTTATTATTCAGCAGGGATAACATATCTTTCTCACATAGTCATGTTATATTTTTGTATATTTCAATCAAGAATTAAACACTTATATTCAAGCCTTTTAAGGCTATGCAACATTCTGATGGTGTGGACGTGCTATAGAGCACTTATGTAGCATGTTTAAAGCCTTGAGTTCAACCTTTAGCACAAACAAATAAAAACACAACCAAAACTCAAATCAGGAAGTAACAAATTAGATGTCTTTCCTGAGTCCTGGATAGAAGGTAGTATTGCTGTTCCAGAAGTCTTGATGAAGAGCTGTTGTTGCCAACTCACCCTGTATTACAAGTATAAGTAATACTGGATCCAAACTGAATGTCTGTGATTATATTTACTATGCCATTCTGAAGATCTTTAGGATTTGTACATGATTTACCTGTGAGAAAGAAACAATTTTTGAACAAAGTAAAGTAAACTGAACTTTTCCTAAATTTATGAAGTTCTAACCTGACTGTAACTTACTGTATACAGAGCATATAAAATTGTAACATTTCACAGATTTTTGCTACTTCGAGGAAACTCACCAGACACTTCTTTCCAAAAGAACTCCCATCCAAGTTCTTTCTTATTTTCACATGGTGACATCCAAAAACATAAATACTTCATTTATTACCAAGACATTCTTTTATGTGTTTCAATTCACAGGCCTCAAAGTCTGGGATTTTTTTCATCTCTTAGTTATTAAATATACATTTATTTGCTTTGGAATCACTAATTACTTAGTGAAACTTGTGCAAAGTTGGATACACTAAGTGAAATATCCTGAGGGTATTTTTCATCAATCATGCTCTGTGATGGTCATTATTATTAAATTTATCAACAATTGAGAAGACAGAAGCACAGAGTAAAGATATGACTTACAAGAATGAGTCAATGTATTATATATGCCTTAGATAATATTATTAATGACATGTGTCATAATTTTAAAATTGAGACAAACTTGAAACAGACTCTACTCTGCCACAAAGTATCTATTTTCTGTCATCTTCCTCTGCAATTACTCACGTATACACTTGTTTTCAGCACTTGTCCAGTCTGAGTTTTGTTCACATATGATGGAGAACTGCCTCTTGATATATCCTGGGCGACATTCATACATCAAAGATGTTCCAATGGGAAACTCGGATTCATCAGTTTGAGTTATACGGTTGGCAAATGGAAACCATGATGGGGCTTTGCACTGACCTGGAGAATGAGACCACAGCAACATTACACTTACTGGAGGAACTTTTATTCACCTTTTTTTTCTCTCCAATATACTTTATAGATGTGATCAAAGAAGAAAAAGAATACCCTAACAGTGGTAAAGGGAATGATTCTTTTAATGTTCTTTTTAAAGATTTATGTATTTATTATGTACACAGTGTTCCGTCTGCATGCGTGCCTGCAGGCCAAAATAGGGCACCAGATCGCATTACAGACGGTTGTGTATGTACCACTCTGTGGTTACTGGGAATTGACCTCAGGACCTTTGGAAGAATAGGCAGTGCCCTTAACCTCTAAGCTATCTCTCCAGTACCTTTAATGGGTATTTTTACAGTTAAGTTTTTAAAATAATTTTAGTTAGCATCTATAAGTGAGCCTCTGCTTTAAAAATGCCTCTGCTTTAATAATTTTTTTTAAGATTTATTGATTTTATTCTGTGACTCTTGTGCTTAAATGCACATATGTGCACCCCATGCATGCAGTGCCTTTGCAAATCAGAAGACAATGTTGGATCCTCTGGAATTGGACTTATGGATACCTCTGCTCTTCCCCCCCCCTTTTTTTTTAAAGCAATGTGTATGTAGCTTAATTCACATATAACATATTAACATAATGTAGGTAGGATAAACAGTCTTTAGCTGAAGGGAAACTCCAACATAGTTTCAAATTTCAACCAGAGAGTACCTGTGCTTAGGTTTCATCCATCCCATCCTCACATTTCCTTCCTCTCCTGGACCAAAACTGACTCACGCCTTGCATCCTTCCTCTCAGTCTCAGTCAACCGGCCAGCTCTCCTGGCCCATGATCTTCCTCTCTGGCATTCAGGAGTGGATCAGCACTTTGGCCAAGTGATGGCAGGAGGGATAATAAAATTCAAAATCTGTAACTGTGTTTCATTTTGTGAATATATTTTCCAATACATGTTTTTATTTAACTTCTAGACTGGGTTATCTTCCCTTAAGGCTTAGCAGAATTAAATTAACTGTCGGTTAGGGTCAAATAACAAGTAATCAATAATTATCTGTTGGAAAAAAATCATTTTAACTTTGGAAATATTACATTTTTGCTATGACTTCATTTCCTACCAAAACTCTCAATTAATTAATTCAAATTTTAAGGGGGTAGATTAAGGCATACAAAAAACTTTTAACAATGTATTTCTAGTTAATTTTTAAACTGACTGCATCTTGTTTTGCATATGTGGAACTTTGGTAACTCCAAAAAAGCTTACGTTCCTAATTTTCCTCCAATATTAGTCTGGCTGTGGCTGTCCCCACACTCCACTGAACTATGGTGTCCTGTTCTCTGTTTTCACATGTATGTTTCATCACGTTCAACCTGACTTCCTACCAGACTACTACTTTCCACATCTGTTTCCTCCAGACATGCATTCATCCTCTATCTCTGAAACTTTCTATGTGGAATCTTTCATTTCTCTCCAGCTTCCGGTCTTCTTCCAGGTCTCGTCTAACATACCACTTTCCAGACCTGAGAAATATCAAACTTAAACTACCTGTCCTTACTTTACCCATTATCTTTTCCCCTATTATATCAATAATATTTTATTATTATAACTTCTATTTTAAATATGTATACATTTGATAGGATTTCTGTCAATAGCTATCAGAGATAGACAATGTGAAGGTAAGAGACTAAATAACCTTTGTTCCTATAGATAAATACCAGGCCCAGAGCTTAGCACCCAATTATAAGCAGTAGATGTGTTTTGTTGCCATAAGCAAATAAATAATATACTGTAAAATAAGTACCATCAAGAATCCACACAGACTACGTCCCAAGAAGCCCTCATTTGCAGAGTTTTGATTAGAGTTCATATATTTCTAAGTTTCAAAGTTATTACCACTTTGAAAATACTGTATAACAGCAAAAACAAAACAAAACAAAAAACCTACTAAGTGAAAAATACAATTCCTGTGAAAAGCACTGTGATAAACATGGAGAAAAGAGAAAGAACAGCAACAAAACCATTGAGTGAAAGTTTCTGTGATTTCAAATATCATGTCTTCACCTTTTCTTTAGCTGAGAAGTAGGATGAATACAATGTTGATAACTGTCTCCCCCATTAGTCCCAACAAGGGAATCAATCCCAAGTGCAGCATCCAGTTAAAAGAAATTTTCATACAAATATCAGTCTTTGTTTTCTCTTTGGTCTAGTTTTTCAAAGTAATTACTTTGAGATTTACCCAGGGTATATGTATTTCATTGCTGAGAAATATTCAGTTAGATAAATATGCCATAATTTAACTGAAGGACATTTTTGGTTGTTTCTACTTATTGGCTATTTCCAATAGTGCAGGATGACGGAGGTGGAGAGAAGGTTCAGCAGTTAAGAGCTCTTTCTCATCTTCCAGAAGACCCAGGTTTAATTTCCAGCACCCACATGGCAGCTCCCAACCTTATGTGACTCCAGTCTAAGGAAACCTGTTGCCCTCTTCTGGCCTCTGTAGGTACTATATGCATATTGTGCACTGACATACATGCAAGCAAATACTAATACACACTAACAAAGACAAAATAAAAATAAATAAAATCTAAAAACAACAAAACAAAACACCACCCAGCTACAAAAACTAATGTAGCTGTCTCTGTTGGACACAGATTTTTATTTCTCTTAAGTAAAAACCTGGGAGTAAAATGCCTAGGTACATGATAGAAATTTTTTTGAGACACTGCTGAGTCACTTTCCAACAGCAGTCCCTTATCTGCCAGTAAACAGCACAAGACAACTTTCATGACTTCTTGCTAACAATATACAGTATAGTGAGTCTGCATACTTTTAGCTGTCCGCATGCCTGTGCATTGTTATCTTACCATGCTTTTTTTGTCCTGGAAGATGTAACCGACTTTCAAATGTTCCATTTAAGGCATTGATTGATTCATCCTGAGCCATCACAACTGTGAACTCATGACCACTTCCATGACTGCTGAAATATGAGCTGTCAACCTGAGCTACACTCTATATTCTGCTCCTATTCTACATGCTTTACCCTTTAGTGGAGAGATTCTGAAAAGATTGCTTAAGCAACTTTATTAGCTAAAATAGAGAGAACAAAATTTAAAAAATAAATTTATAAATATGGTCTGCATAAATATTTAAAGGAATGCTATACAAATGAAATAAGATCTTATTATTTTTAATATTTTTTATTCTTGTTATTATTTTTATTTTATTATTATTTTCAAGAGGTTTCTCTGTGTAGTCCTGGCTGTGCTGACTGTGTAGTCCAGGCTGGCCTCAAACTCAGAGATATATCCACTTACCTCAGCCTTTGAATGCTGAGAATAAAGATGTGTGCCACCGTTGCCTGGCTTGGAATAAGCATTTTAAATACTTTACTAGACACAGTGATCTAATATCATTAGTTAACACTTAAGTGACAAAATATTATCACAGATTTTGTTAATAGGAATATATATACGGCTGTATTTCAACTAGTATTATCAACTAGTTGATACTGTCTAGATTTTTGTTGTTGCTATTTGTTTTTATATGATCAGCACTTCTTCCTCTGAGTGTCTCTCACATACAACTTATACATGTGTGTGTCCTCAGGCAATAAAGGGTAGTCAGTGCAGCCACCTTGTTTTCTGGAATTACTCTTCTATAATCATCTTTAGTGAGTATTTCTCAGTGCAGGACATGTAAGAAGGTTATGTTGCCTATCATTAGCTAATATAAACTATAAATCACACATCTGAGAATATGGAAACTGAGATGCACTATGAAGCACAGGAAACAAACTCTAACTCCCCTTCTTTGGCTTCTTCACGCAGCAGTTAACAGAAATGATCCTACAAGAGTATCTTAGGGCATGCCAGAGTCCACCAACTCCAACAGTATTCTAGTAACACTTAACTACTGTACCACTTTATGGATGGCCTGTATGAGCCTGGGAAGAAGGTATATTCTACTGTTGTGCGTTGCTGAGTTCTGCTATGTCCTTACTGTTTTTCTGCCTGCTACATCTGTCTAGTTCTGATAGAGGGTTACTGAAGCTTCCAACTCTAAGAGTAGATTCATTTATTGCTGTTAACAGGACCCGCCCATTTTTGCTTCATACATTTGATAATGCTGTCAGAGGCACACATGTGGACATTTGTTAATTGACTTGCTGGATCCAAGGTCCTCAGCTGTAAGTAGCAGAGACTGGAAACCCAGAACCAGTTTTTCTATGAGTTGAGGTGCAGCTCTCCACCACATTTTTTTTTTAAATCACAAAGTGCTGTGGCCAATGGAAGCATTCTAGTAGTAGTCTCTTCATTTCAACTCTCTAAAGTACTCCATAGCCTGAGTCACATTTGAAGGATACTGTGATAACCTTGGTAAATTTTCTTTGCACATGATAATGCCTGAGGTTGTAACAGTATCTTAATAACTATGGCAAAACTGTAGCACCATTTCAGCCAGATGATGACAAAGCCACAAAGATCACTAAGCACTGATAGAAGATTCCCAACATTCTTGGTGTACTTCGTTTCTAAAAATTTAAATTTTATCATATATTGTCACCTGACCAGTTACTATGTGTACCTAGGGAGATAAATATTTAAATACAATTTTTTGCAGAAATTTTGTTTTTATTTTTTCTGCTCTCAGGAAAAATGGTTCAATTAATATATGTAATCGGTCTAGAGGAAAAGCTTAAACCCCGAGTTGAACAAAAACACTTAAGACTGTCATTTCAACTGTCAATGAGTCTAAACAATGCAAAAAGTCTTCAAGGAAGTCTTTCTCTGAGAAAATTCTTATTAAAGACGTAGAAAGAGTACATACAATTTCCATAGTGGGTAAAAAGGGCACTCTATTTTGCCCTTAACCATCACTAAAGTGTAATATGCAAATTCTATAGTCCCTTTTTCTTGCAAATATTTCATTGCAACTTGGGTCTTCCTGTTCTTCAAACCCTAACCTAGGGTGGAAGTGGGAGGATCTTCCTTAAAGTAGGAACTCAACTGAGTTGAAGAGGATCTGGGGCGAGAGATAATCAGTCCCTAGACCTGTTTGTCTAGGCTTTAAGAGAAATGCATAAATAAGGGCTCCAGGACAGAAGCAAATTAAGCAGCAGAACATGGGTTAGACACTAGACAACACCAATTAAATACAACATCACGAAATACCTTAATATCTCAGATTCACAGATGAGGAAACATACAGGCAAATTAACTTTCCTCACAACTAAATTCTAGGATTAGAAATTGAGTCTCCCAGACTTTCATGACTTCCCCAACCTCCACACCGCCTCCTTTCACTACAACTGGCTACACGCAGTACAGACAAGCCGGTGGGAGACCTACCGACTGCGCACTATCTGGGCTGAGAGCGGCACACTCACACCAGCGCTGGGGTCTGTGCTGCCCCATTTACCGCGGGTGCCAGTGCACCGCGCGTCCGTGCCTCCCCGCACCTCCCTGCGGCTCACCCAAAACTGATGGCGGAAGGAACAGCAGCAGGATGGCCAGCTTCGCTCCGCCGCGGCTGAAAGCTACAAGGCGCCCCGCGGGGCCCGGACGCTCTGAGCTCCGAGAAGCCTTCATTTTCTTCAACACCGGTATCAAGCCCAGTAGAACTGGCAAAGAGAAGGCAACCACGCCCAGGGTGCGGGAAATGACGCTGAGTTCCGGGGGGGTTAAAAAAGCTATTCAACACCGCTTCCCGTTGTTGGGCGGGGTCTTGTTTATTCTCATTCGTGGGCCTTCTATGGAACTATGGAATACCTCCTGGGAGATCGCTTCAGGGACGGAGACACATGATCAAAACCTAGCAAGACAGTTCCAGGATGTTTTCTAATTTTAAGTACTTTCAGTTCCAAAGAAAGCAAGGCATTATGGGAACTCGGTTTGTAAATAACCCGCCTTACTCCCCCACTCCGTGAAGTCCGCAAGGGTGGAGCCTAGCGCTAACCAGCAACTGGCTTTTAAATGGAGAGCCCTCAGTCTCAGGTCCTGTGTGATGAATTCAGATGTAAGTGCCACGGAAACAAAAATTAAAGCAGTGAGTCAATCAGACATAAATTTTATAAATATGTCAACGCAACAGCTCTCATCTTAAAAGGAATAAGAGTTTATTCTGGAGTCATTCTGCGTGACCGTAACCCTGGAACAATGATTTAGGTTACTCCAAATTCCGTGTCCCAACGTGGAAGCAATTCCACAAAGGTTTTAGGGTTTTACAGAGCAGTGAAAGTCTTAAATCAAGTTTAAAATACATTGGTGGGTACATCAGAGAAGCAGATATATTAATGTGGGGTAAGATTTTCTGTCGGCTCAAGCTGCTATCTGATGGCACTCTTAGCTTTTGATTGGTAGAAGCTAGTTTTCTGCTAAATTAATAGATTCTAAAAGATTATTGTTTGCTTGCTTGCTTTGGAATTTTTGTTTGTTTGTTTTGTTTAATCTGATGTTTCAAGATATTAGTTCTGACACAGGAAGCAAGGAATGGCTGTTTCAGAGGCCAGGAACAAAATAAGGTAATTAGCCTGTGGCCCTGCAATATTGCAATCTCTCCATAGTTCTGAAATTCTAATCAGCCAGTCTCTGCAGACACAGATACCTTTCAGGAGTTTGCTTTCACAGGCAGATGCAGTTTCTTTTCAGAAGTTTTTGCTCACAAATATAACATCAATATTATTCAGCCTAGATTAGGTCAGTGCAGTAATGAATGGGGGAGACCAGCTAGGGGATCTTGTCATCAATCCAAGTGAGATCCGAAGACAGGTGAACAATTAATAAGATCCCAGAAATGGAATCAACAGGATTTGCACTGGATTTAGTTCCTTTCTTAATAATGACGAAGAGGAAAAGATAGATAGAAAGAAAGAAAAAAGAGAGAAAGAAGGAAGGAAGGGAAGGAAGAAAGAATGAATCAAGAAATAGCCCCCTACTTAGAGATGGATGGTAGTACTTATTGAAATAACAAATATAGAGGGCCAAATTTAGGGAACAGAATTAAGAATTCAAAGATTCCAAGAGAGAAATAGACCGTGTAAACAAAAACGTCCACATTCTGTTTTCAGAACTTGTGGTACTTTATTTGGTAGGAAAGACTTTGCTGATTAAACTAAATCAAGAATGTTGAAATGGGGAGGTAACTCTGACTTCATAATCCCAAGGATCCTTTTAAAAATATGATACTAGATCAGAGAGGAAGAAAGTGAAAACAGAGACCAGAGTTGCTGCCTCCAGAGAGCAAATGCCAGCAGCCTTTATAAGGTAGAAGAAATAAACAGATTCTCCTCTGGGGCTTTCAGATGGAACCAGTCCTGGCAGCGCTTTGAGTTTAGTACTGTAGGAGTCATTTAAAAATTGAGTTATTCTCAAAAGAATATGGAAGAAGTTATATTACAGTTAGGTGGATTCAGTTCCTCAACTTTCTTATGCCGAGCGCTATCAGAGTGTATCATTCCCTCATGGGTGTGGGCTTACTTCTTAGCACCCACTCTCTTTCTTCAGTCCTTGATGGGTTTAGCTCCTGGCTGATAATCACTTCCACCAGTGTTCCTCTTATCTTAGCACTCACGGACTTAAAAGGCCATAGATTTTTTTTTTTACATACTTGGCCTCATAATTTCTTTTTTGTCTATGATCTTATCCTCCACTCTACTATGCCACCAATGCCCATATAGTATCTTGGAAGTGTCACTAGAACTGTATCCTCTTCATAAGCTCAACTATCCCCTTTAACCACAAATCACACCTTTCTAGTTCACCTCCAGTGTCTTGACTCTCACAATCTCTATCTCACAATGTCTACAAGTCCATAGACCTGCCACAACTGGTCTCTTGCTAGGTTAGATTTGTGCTCCATTGTAATAGTCACCATTTTGCATACTATTTTCACTTACAGTATTTTTTGGACAAAACAACATAAAACTCAATACTCTATTATTTTGCCTCCATTACTATAAAACTAAATGTTACTACAGGAAAAAAAAAAGAATTGATGGTGACTAGTCTTACTATAATGAACACTCATTTCATTTAAATCTTTGTGTTAGGGTAACAATAAAAGTCCATTAAAGGATAACTTTTTTATGTCAAGAAAAAAATACCTGGCCTGAATAAAGACCTAATAGTCCACTTGGGCAAAATCAACCACCGGGCCAGAAGACCACCTCTAGGAACATAGGCTCATCTTAAGCCATGCTAAAGAGTTAGGGGGAATAATTATCACTTTTATGAGATCGTGCCTTTCTTTCTAAAATTTCCATCCCCTACTGTAGTCTTTTGCAGAATATAGTTATGTTGCTTTGTAAATCACTGACTTCTGACACACAGAAAAGGATAACTGATGTGGGAGCCCCTCTGTGTGCTGTGATTACTATTAATAAATAAATAAACTGCCTTGTCCTGTTGATAGGGCAGAAGTTAGGATGCAGGGAGAACTGGGCTGAATGCTGGGAGAAAGAAGGGCAGAGTCAGAGAGATGCCATGGATCCACAGCCAGAGATAGACGTGCTGAAGCTTTGCTGGTAGGCCATGACCTTGTGGTGATATACAGATTAATAGAAATGGGTTAAATTAAGATGCAAGAGTTGGCCAATAAGAAGCTAGAGCTAATGGGCCAAGCAGTGATTTAATTAACAGTTTCTGTGTGGTTATTTTGGTTTTGGGTGGCCGGGACCAACAAGTGGCCTCCCTGCAACAGAACATGAGACATGATTGCTCCTGACAGTACCAATCAACATGAGAAGGTTGAGCACTGAAGACACTCCACTCAGAGTTTGTTTTCTTCTTGGCACCATTGGCCTTTGGGCAAGGAACTACCCATATTTCAACCGCTGACAAAGTACATGGTACCCAAAAATGGATAAGCAGGACACAAGGAAAAAGACTGTCAAATCTTACCAAGACAGGGTAAGAAGGTTATGAAAAATTTTTTGTCTCTGAGAATGGTCTGTCAGTTACTCTAGGCCTTAGCCAAAGTTGGTTGCTTCAACATTGCAGATGAGAGACTTTAGGTGATTGCTTAGGAAGCTAATTGTCTCTGTCATATATTGCTCACTTTGGAAACTGCTTGATTGTACTTCCTGCCTGTTCAAGTAATATTATCTCCCATCTCAGGCCTTTGATGGGATTGGAGATTAGATAGTCATAGTTACCACCCTCTTATAATCTAGCCAAGCCATTTGCTATACAAGACTTAGACTCCATAGGATAGAATGCTTATTA